>NC_068338.1:47164144-47269394 GCF_014633365.1 Diospyros lotus | reverse complement strand
CTATTTCAGCCTGCTTTGGTAGTATATTTGTCTTGGACTGCAATATCTGATCTCAAATTGACCAGATTTCATGGGCTGAATGGGGTGGCAGCTTTTGCATTTGGACCTAAAATCATTATCCATGGATCTATTTTAGATATATATAATTTAATTCTTTTATATATATCTCATTAAATCAAATATGGGATAAATTCAGAGAGGAAAGCGAATTTCTCTCTCTCTCTCCTCCTCTCTCTCTCGATGTCTCGAAGTATCCATGAGTTTGTCGTTAATTATAATGGTGGCATCAAGCACCGACCATCATCATCAACTCCAGTCGGCGGCAAGAAAATCGAGTTTGTTTCTGTATATTTATCTCTCTGTATGTTTAAGGCTTGCTTGTGATTATTGCGATGTTGTATATCTCTTTGTTGTCAGCTTTGGGTACACTGTGTCTGGGAGCAGGGCTATAATCTTTGAATTCATATTGCTGAAATCTATATTTTTTTTCTTTTAATTTATTGGATAGATTGCACAGAGAGTTAAAATCAGAAGGGCAAAAAGCCCAATAATCACTTCTTGGAAGACATTGGCGATGGCAATGAAATTATCATTTATCAACTAGTAATAATATCTTAATTAATTTTACAATACAATAAATGAAATTTATCATTTATCAGTGTTTGTTAATTTGGTGAAGAATCTTATAATATACGTATATATATGTATATTAGCCTTTTACCTTGATTGGGTTGTTTGGGTGTATGACCAAATACATACTGAATTTCATTTTTATCTTGGTTCCATATATAAAAATTGGAATTCAATTATAAAATTTAGTGTATTATTTTAAATATAATATTTCGAATTCTAATTTTGTTAGAATCACCAAACTTATAAAATTAGAATCCTAATTACATCGAAATTGGTTCTGAACAAGTGTTAAGAGTTAACTTATAGAAGGTTGTAATGACATTCCTGCAATCAATGTTTAAATAATATTTAGAGGATACGTTCATAAATTTTGGTATATTTATTTAAAATTATACATATGTCTAAATTAAGGCAAATTACATTAAGAAAATACAAACATACTCTTAAAACTACCAGAAGTAACCATAATCTATCTTGATTTTATTAAACTCGTTTTTGAGGTCCTGTTTGTGATCACATACAACTGTTAAAAATACCAAAATATCCACACAAGGGTTTCCGTTTCCCCCTTTAACCCATTTTCATAGTGAATCCAATTATGAATGGATTTCAGTGATGGACACGCCCCTTTCGATCATGGTGGTGGTGGTGGTTGGCGACAATTGACAACCATCAGTTTATTATTTTTATATTTTTCTCTCACCTTCTTCTCTCTCTTTCTCTTTCTCTTTCTCTTTCTCTCGCACTATCCTCTCAGTGAGCTCTCCCCTGATAATCGATGGGCCATGGATTATTATTATTATTTTAATAATTTAAATATCTAATTTTTGCTTGTCTAATTCTAAAAAAGATCGACCTTCTCCAAATTCGGCCTCCGAAGATGGGTATTGGCGAGAGAAAAGGAGGGAGGAGGGGGCAGAGAGAAGGAGAAAGGTAGGTAAGAATAAAATAATATTTTTATCAATCTTTTAACTAAAGAACTCCATATTTATTTAATAATAAATCAAGAATTATTTATACTTTTTCTCAAACACCATTCTATCAGGGTCTGGAAGCTCTCAACCCCACCATCATTGACTCTGGTTGCCTGTGGCTCTGGTTAAGCCCAGCCCAAAGCCGCAAAAGCCCAATTCTACCAATTTTATATTTTTAAAAACAAAAATATATACTACATAACTTTAATAATATTTATTTATATAAAATTAAAATTATAGTGCTAACCGGGTAAAAGTTAAGGAACAATAAATTTATGTTGTTTTAAAATAATATATATTTGTTATACTTTATTTTTAACGTTTAAATAATTTAATTGATTGATAATAAATAAATTATATTTTAAAATTTTAATCAACTAACATATTATTTAAATATAAAAATAAAATTAATAAATACATCTTATTTTAAAATAAATGCACTTATTATCTTTTAACAAAGTGTGTTTGATAGTATGAAATTTTCATAAAAAATGTCATATCTAAGAAATTTAATTCCATCTTTATTGTTTGACACACAATATTTTTCATGAAATTCAATTCCATGGTACAACCATTTAAAATATATTTTGACCTAATTTCTATGAAAATTTGATTCTAATGGGTGGTGGTTTTTATTTTTCATGGAAAATGGAAAATGTTTTCCTTTTCCAACTAAACAATAATGATGGAATTAAATTTTTTGAATATGACATTTTTTATAAAAATTTCATATTATCAAACACACTCTAAATTAACTTTATCAAATTAACAATTATAAATATCTATTTAAAAAAAAAATTAATAGAGAACACGTGAATCGATCTTTCTGGCTCTCTCTCTCTTCCCTGCTTTACGGGGACCATAGTCCGGGCCGTCGCTCACAAGTCACAATTGTGGACCTTCTCTCCCTTGCCCAAACATCGTGTATTATGAAACCATTTTAACTTTTCTCTTCTTTATTGTGTCTCTTGTCCGAAATATTCCTCTTTATTTCCATCGATCTATCTCCACTGTTCTCATTACTCCTCTCTGTATTCCCTTCCCTTCTCCGCCTTTATTATTATTATGTAAAAGAGAAACTCCCCTTTCTTCGTCTTTCTTCAGTTATTTCCCTAATTAAAGCTCTAAACCTTTTCCATTACATCATCTCTGCTAAGATCCCAGTTACCGTCGTTTAAGCTCTCGTAAATGTTCTGCTGGGAAGAGACAGGGTTTGGATTGAGCTGATCCTTCTGCTTATTATTCTCACAGAGAAAGGGAACAATGAGAGAGAAGACGCAGGGGCAGGGCCTTCAGCTTCAGAGGCACGGATCACGTCTGTGGCTTATGTTTCCGCCCGCCATGGGGTGGCCTTCGAGATCGTGGCTTCTCTTCTCCTTCTTCCTCCTCTTCTTCGCCGGCGCGTTCGTCGCCACGCTCCTCCTCGACACCAACATCACTGTAAGTTCATTTACTCTCTTCCTTACTTTTTCTCATGTTATTCATCTTTCGCCTTTACTACTTTTCAATTTTGTTTTTGCTCGATCGATTAATTATGTGATCTAGACTAGAGACATCATGTTCCGGCTAAACGACGGCGTCCCTGTGATTTGCTCTCGGCTATATTTGCTGCCAGCTGGCCTCGGTTTCGGAGGCTTAGGTTTAGGGTTAGGTTTGGTTTCATAAAATGCGCCGTGAATGCCGGTTCACTTAATCCACGGAATATGGAAGGAAGTAGATCCAACGAACAATCTACGATCTAGACTTTACCGAACAGTGTACCTGCCGATCACTTAGATGAACACATATTACCTTAAAACATTTTTTGTGTTTTTTTTTTTTATAAATAAATCGTATTTATTATCAATTTGCCGTGTGGTATTACTGTAGCACGGGCTGAGGAACCCATGTTTTAGAAAAGCCATTTCAGATTGACCCGTTATGAAATAGTATAGAAAACAAAGAAAGAAACAGGATGTCAGGAAGCATAGAAATCTTGACCTATTGCAACCTGGTTGGCCTGACTGACTGACTGACTGGCGCGAAAGAAATGGGTGTTCGTTAAACTTGCCACTTCTTATAATGCTCTTTAGTAGGCACACCCCACTAGTCTTTTTTTTGTAGTTTTTTTTTTTTAATAAAAGAGAAAACTCAAAACGAGAGTCGCTGAGAGTTTTTAGAACATGGTCGCCTCTTTAGGGTCATCTAAAATACATGCACCTGCAATGCCTTTGTTTTTAGGGACCATCCATCCACAACTATTGGCTTGTGTTGGATAAAACCACCCTGTTAAAGACTTCTTTTAAGAGTATTATTATTATAAGCGTAACCTATTGAATCCGGAAATAGCTTTCGGCTCTCTTCATTTAACATCCATAGTCTCCTGCCTCCCCCTAAATAAAAGCAACTTGCCAGCTCAATTGGTCAGCAGCAGTGAAATTGGAACAAATGATTCAAGATTGAGTCTTACCAGCGACAGTGTGGGAGCAATCTCTTAAATGAGGGGGGCTCCTTGTGCGCAGTGTACATTGGTCTAGTTGCTGTTGGTTGGCTGAGTCACCATGATTAACCTCCCCTCATATTCTTGTCGGGCTGGAGGTGGGGGCGTCCAGGGTGAGCGATTTCACCTTTCAAAAAGCAACTTGTAAAAGATTTTTCTAGCTTGAGTGAGGCAGCTATAACTATAAAGTAGATTGCGACCCATTCCTTCCTGTTTCTCAAATGGGGAGCTGCATTACATGTTGTGAACCAACAAAGTTCTGTGCCCAATTAAATGGAAAACATAATTGCGGTCACCTGTTTGGTTGATTTTAGTTTTTAGAATTCAGGGGCTGCAGTTTATTTAAATGAAGTGTGTGATTATCATCTTCTTTCTCGTTTTGGTATCTGGCAAACATACGAGTTTTCATGAACATATATGTCGTGTGTTACTGTTATCATCATTTATAATGGCGAAAACAATTAATGTGAGCTTTTATTATGGTTGGAACTTTTTAAAAAATGTTTGTATAATATTGCTCTTTGAAAAGCAATATTCGCTTATTGAAAACAAAAAATTCAATAAATTAGTTTATAGTTATTGAAGTATGGCTTATTTTAAAATAGTTTTATAAAAATATTAATTCTCCTTTTTGCTGGATGGGTCGGGTCTGGTCTTGTGAAAATTGGAAAATGCCACGTGCAAGGTGAAGAGCCCAACTGTATGGTGAGTTGCTCTTTTTGCATAATAATAATAAATGCACATGATATGATCTTCTTCTGCTACGCGACAGCCTGCAAATTACAGCAATATTCTCGGATAGGCTCTTTTCCCCAGTCCCAGGGTTAAAAGTAGGTATTTTGTATTTAGATTTTTGGGTTAAGATTTACCTGGACCTTGCGCAGTTAAAAGGGGGAGGCACGCGGTGATTATGGCACTACAGTATCAGTATTCTATTCTCGAGTCTTACAAGCCATTAATGTAAAAGATGTTCGTTAGCTTTCTTTTACATTGAACAATAAATAGTTTATTAATAATAACGATCACAATCTTTAGATACAGTGAACAAATGAGAAAGAACGTGCAGAGCTTTCGGAGGTATTTCTCAGAGACTCAGAAGGTCGGCCTCTGGCTGCCAGTGCTGTCGCCCACTGATCTTCTCTTTTTCCTCCTTCCCCTCGCCGGCGCGTCGTCGTCACGCGCTTCTCCGACTCCAATTTTGCTCTGCGTTCGTCAACCTTTCCAAACTTCCTTTCAGTCTTCTCGTTTCTTGGCGCCATTACTGTTTCTGTTTCCTGTTTCTTGCACACGTTCGCTGTCTCCACGGCGGCTGTGCCGTGTTCCACCGGGACGGCGTCGCATGCTTCCTTTGCCGAACAATTTTTATTGGGCCGAGTTGCTTTTATGATTTCTTTGCCTAAATAAATTATGGCGCCGCGTGTGTCCCTTTCACGTTATATCTAAATAATAAATTATTTTATAATTTTAAATATCAAATAACCTCAACTAAACACAATTTAAAAGAAAAAAGAGCAAAGCGAGCGCGGACTGCCCATGTGATTTGTGGGCCTCAGCCTATAACTAGCCGTTCGTACCATTCAATGGACCGAGATTGACTTTGGCTTTGATCTTGACGGAGGATCTCGCGTTTCGTAATCGTGCCCATTCATTCATTTATTTATTTATTTTTTCTCCTGCAGTCTATTGCTGGGAATTCCCAACCGAAGACAATCCTGCCGACGGGAGCAACCCACGTGGCGCCTCAGAAACACACGGAAATCCCCAAAAAGCCCCGGCGAAAGATTGAAATCCCGCTAAACTGCACGTCCGGCAGCCAAACCAGAACCTGCCCGGCAAGTTACTTCTACTCGACCGGCTCCGTTTCGCAAGATGATCAGGACGGGCAGGAACCGGCCACGTGCCCCGAGTACTTCCGTTGGATCCACGAGGATCTACGGCCTTGGAGGGAGACAGGTGTCACGAGTGAAATGGTGGAGAGGGCGCGGAGGACGGCCAACTTCCGGCTGGTTATCGTCAAGGGCAGGGCCTACGTGGAGAGATACCAGAAGGGATTTCAATCGAGAGACATTTTTACGCTATGGGGGATCCTACAGTTGTTACGGAGGTACCCAGGGAAAGTCCCCGATCTGGACCTCATGTTCGACTGCGTTGACTGGCCGGTGGTCATAGCGAAGCACTATCGGGGACCCAATGCCACGGCCCCGCCGCCATTGTTCAGATACTGCGCCAATGATGCCACCTTGGACATTGTTTTCCCGGACTGGTCCTTTTGGGGATGGTATGAATATTCCTTCAAGTACTTAATTTGGCTATTTCACTCATGATTTCTGTGTTATACTCTTTGAGGTTTGACTAAATTATAGCCCGCACACATCTCAAAATTTATAGTAACCTTCCACTGAGAACAAGGAAATGGAGATATGGAGGGTTGTACTTTTTTTTGAGTTTTGATTCTCAATTTTGTTTTCCGTTTCTCTTTGTTCTCAGTGGAAGGTTCTCCATATACAATGAAAATGAGTTCTGGGTCTTCTTTTTCTGCCAAAAAATCCAGACTGTTCTTCTTCACATATTTGAAAAATCAAAAGGGTACCTAGTGATATATTTGAGAAATAAACGGCTACCCCGCGTAATCTAAATCCCCAACGTTGTACCCTTGAAGTCAACGCTTTTATTTATTTAGGTCACAGTTGTATAACAATGGTGTAATGTGAAACAACTTTGTAAAGTAAGGGACTATGATATTCATGATGTGAGGGATGTTGCCTATAGTTAAGCCAAATATTGGAGGTGCCATGTGTAATTTGCCATTTCATTTTTTATTTATGTAATTATTTTTTTTAACACAACAATATTTGAGAAGGAAAAAGATATTCTTTTGCTATTTCTTAAAATAAAAATAATTGTGAAGCTTGTTGTGTTTGTATGATTTGGAAGACAGTCCATGGTATATCATGAAAAGTCCCATCTCAGAGTTTTATGCATTGACAACAAATAACGCTGTACTTAGAAAAAAATATATTGCTGTAAGAAAGAAAAGCTACTTAAAATTCTAGACAGGATAATACAAAAAAGAGATTACTTTGGAGAAACATTATGATCGATTGGCATCTATGATATTAACACAGTGATACTACATCTATGGTGGAAATATTTGAATTAATCACTATCTTGTTATTTTGGCAGTATTTTCTTTATGTATATTATTATTGCATACTAAGAATCTTTGCTTCTATGATATCGTATTCATAGCGTATATCTACCTTTTTATCTCCATTTATGTATATTATTAGGATGGTGGCTGTTTTAGTTTCAAATGAGAGAGTGGACCAGGGAAGAAGCTAGTCTTATTAAATTTTTTTGTCCAAATAGCATTGATTGAGGTTAGAGCCCTTTATATATTGGAATCCTCTATTGAAGGACAAATTTCTTCAAAATGCTGTGTATTAACTTTGTAGGCCTGAGATAAATATAAAGCCATGGGAGGGGTTGTTAGAGGATCTAAGAGAAGGGAACAAGAGAATGAGATGGATGGATAGGGAGCCTCATGCCTACTGGAAGGGCAATCCAACAGTTGCCCAGACTAGGATGGATCTCCTCAAGTGTAATGTCTCTGACAAGCAAGATTGGGGTGCTCGCATATATGCACAGGTTGGTCAAATTTCTTGCTTGCGTCTGCACATGTTTGTTTCTCTTTCTCTATGTATACTTCATGATTTTATTCTTATACATTATTCTCTATTAAAACCATACATGTAGCAATCACGTTTTCTTTTAACAAAAAAACAAAACTTATTTTGGGGTGTAATTTACTTTCAAAGTGATAGTTCCTTCAAAGTGATAATTTATTTTGGGGTGTAATTCACAATTTATTTTATTTACTTGGAAAAGTATTGTCACTAGGGACCAAGTAATCTCCCTTCTTTTTGGAAAGTAACAAAGCAACTATGTTTAATAACGGGGATTAGTCTGAAGAATGTCTTTCTTTATTTTATGTTTTTATTGTTCAAAATACTCCATTATTGAATGTTATTCAATATTATTTCCTCATAAAGTTAACCCATTGTCATATAAAGATTCCTAGCCAGCAGAATCTGAACTTAATATTGAAATCATTTAATCCTTCCTAGCCAAAATCTCATTCTCATTGAAATATTAATTCCATGCAAAGTTAACTGTTTTTAGCTAAAATCCTCACTTGTCGATATGGTTGTCATTCAACAAAATAATTAGTTTATTCTAAAAAATTTAAGGCATCCCAACCACAAGTGGATAATTAATTTTGCAGGTATTTGTGGGAGTTTAGATGATAATTAATATTTGTTATAAGCAATCACCAATCAATAGGTCAGTGTTCCCTTCTACTCTTGGAAATAAATTAAAAGAGTTGTCTACAAAGTATGTGCAACGTGATGTATTTTGAGGAATGATTAAAACACGTTGCTGTTATGGTAAATTGATAATTAAAAACTCAATGTTTGATTCGGCATGCTTCAACTTTTGTTGGGGTTTTTTTTTGTGGGCATTAGACTTGGAGCATGAGTTATTAATGCCCCTGCTTGAACATGTGTTTTCTTGATGTTCTTTTCTTCTTATTCTCTAAGATAAGCAACATATAATTCACGCCATTGGACTTGGAGCAATAGTTTTTCATTCCCCTTCCTTAAACATGTGTTTTCTGGATATTCTCTTCTTCTTGCTAGCAACATATTGCTTATACCCACTATTCCACTTTAACCCTCTTTTTCTTTTTCTGGTGGTATAATGCTTGCCTATGCGACTCTTACACCTTTGATAATTCAAACCAGAAGTATACTTCTGGTAGAACGAAGCAAGTCCTGTCTTTCTTGTTACTTGAGTGTGTAAAGAATGCAGTGGCTAAGGTTTTAAAATGGCTTGCTTTAGCTTGTTCTCCTATAACCATGTACTAATATTTGTGGTTCCTTTTTGTAGGATTGGATTCGAGAATCACAGCAAGGATACAGGGAATCAGACTTGGCAAGCCAATGTATTCACAGGTAAATGAAAAAGTTGGTAGTAGATTTTGGATTTCTCTTTTCATAGAATTCAGGACTTGAAAGGTTGAGTTTGTTTGGTTATAATTCTAAAAATTCTTCTCTAATTCTAATTTTAATAAGTCAAGAGAAAGTGATGGTTACCAGAAAAAATGTCTCTTCAAATTTGTCTAGAAAGATTCTTTGCTGATTCCAAAAGCTGTTATCCTATGAAAAAATGGTGCTTTGAAAGTTTTTACTCTTATTTTTTTGTTCTAAAAATGATGATAACAAAAAAAAAACAGAAGCATATTTCCAAAAAGGTTCCACAGGTCTCCTCTCATTGTAAAATTCACTCAATTATGTATTTTGCCATATATTTTCCTTGATAAACACAGCTTTTGTCTTTGTGTTTGTGCCATTCATACAGATATAAAATATATATTGAAGGATCTGCATGGTCTGTGAGTGAAAAATACATTCTTGCGTGTGATTCTGTTACCTTACTGGTAAGGCCTGTTTACTACGATTTCTTCACAAGAAGTTTGTTACCTGTACACCATTACTGGCCCATACGAGATGATGACAAGTGCAGATCTATTAAGTTTGCTGTTGACTGGGGCAACAGCCACAAGCAAAAGGTAATTCTCTTATTTTGTCTTCTTTATATTAGCAATTACTAGAACTCTTCACCATGGCTATTGTCTTGCTCTTCCTGTGTTTGGGAGGAGCTTTGATGTGGAACTGTATATGATCCTCTTGCAGCAGGGGTTGTTACTGCTTTCAAGTTATCTTGTAGAAAAATGATATTTTATCTTGAAAATGCTGTTGCAGTGATGTGTCATTGTGGCTGTGCCATAGTGATATTCTCATGAACACGAGTCAATATGATTGGTCTTTTACTTTTTTCAACGAATATATATAACATTTTCGTTCAAGATTTTTCTTTCTATATTGCAGTGATCTAGTAAATTAGGGGGCAGCCATTCAGTCACAGATGATACTTAGCATTATCCTTGGTAGAATAGGCTTGATCACTATTTCAGATAAGTATTAGCATTTAAAAAGTAGAAGGAAACTCTCTGGAAAACATTTATGTTTCTAAGATATAAAATAATTTTGTTGTCTCAATGTGCTCTCTTATTGATTTACCAGGCACAAGCTATCGGGAAGGCAGGGAGTGACTTCATTCAAGAGGAGCTGAAGATGGATTATGTGTATGACTACATGTTTCATCTCCTAAATGAATATGCTAAGCTCTTGAGGTACAAGCCCACCGTACCTGAAAAAGCAGTCGAGCTCTGCTCGGAAATATTGGCTTGTCCTGCAGATGGGTTGATGAAGAAGTTTATGATGGAATCTATGAAGGGTCCAACAGAAACGAAACCATGCTCAATGCCTCCTCCCTATGATCCCCTTGCTTTCAAGTCCCTCGTCAGGAGAAAAGCAAATTCAATAAGGCAAGTAGAGTTATGGGAGAGGAACTACCGGGAGAATCAAACTTTACATAGCTAAGTTCAGCGGTTCTTTTACTGGAGTTTTTACGTGTCATTCAAATTTATTGAGTTATTGTTTCTTTTTATAAATTTATAGGTTACATATATGGTATATAGCATGTTTAGTAAAAGAGGTAATTTATTATGCTTCAGTTTATTTTATTTCTTTTTGGATATTCTAGCCAAAAAAATTTCTTTATCAAGGGCATACCATTAATAGATCATGTCCTCGTCATTTTTATATGTGACTAGGTTTCAGTTTTATAAAAATGTGATATGCCCAATCAAGCTTGCCTGCCTTGCCTTTAAGAACTGGCGAAGTTCACAATTTATTGTTGAGGAAGTATGCTTGATGAATGATGACCCATTCCTGGCTGCCAACTAGTTGCAATTCTTGTGATTTTGTTGTTTTATTAGGGAGCGTTCGTTAAAATGAGCAAGATAAGGGAGTATCAAGATAAGTTCAAAATAATTTTCGGATCAAGATATGAAATGGTTAAGATAAAATTAAGAAACATTCTAAGATTTTTATAAAGTTGTTTGTTAAATTTTTTAAAAAATATTAGAGGATATAAATATTATTTTTTTTGATTTATAAATATCAAAATATGCTTATTTTGAGAGAGGAGAGATAAGTATATTTTGAAAGATCAAAATAAGAGGTTATTAATGATTTTTTTAAAAATAATCAGATAAGCTTAATAAATATGTTAGAAAGAATAGAAATTCGAGATATATTTCATATCTTAACATTTTTATCTCATATCTTGATTAACAAACGTTTCTTTAGAGTATTGTCAAGTGTGGCCTAGCTAATTAAGGTACTTCGTTAGGTAGTGAAATCTTTATGCGAGCTTCTCTCTTCTGAAGGACGTTGGAACACTATAGTCTCTTCTCTTACCCTAAGATATCACTTAAGAGTTAATTCAAGGATTTTTTGGGGTTCATTTATTCTTGCAAACTCAATACATTTTTGTTAAAAGGATCATCTCCGTCATTGGAGTGGGTATGAATTAGGGAAAAAATACATGAACAGGTCAGATGACGGGTAGGGTTATTAGTATGTATTTATTTTTAATTAAACATTACACATTAATAACCATCGCATGGTTTATTGATTTAATGGAATAATTTCTAGGGTTTGTGTGGCATTTTCTGATAATGGATTTAAGCAGCCAAATCATATTTCCTTCTCTTCCATTTCCTCTGTTTTTTCGTTCCTTTCGGTTGGTTTACATATCTTTCAAATATCTGTAGATTAGCAAAGCGTCGTAGTTCAGGAGGGGATATTACCAGAAAATAAGGCTGTGTTTTTTTAGTGTGTGTGTGTGGTTATTTTCAGCTTATTTTAGTTTTTAATTTTTTAAAATAATAAAAATGTGTTTATTTTGTTATTTTTAAAAATAAGACAAAAATTTATAAAAAAAATTTCAAAATAATAAAATATTATTTTGGTTGTTTTCAGCCAAAACAATCTCTAAGTCCAAAATGCGAAAAACACAATCAATTTTTTATATTTTAGCTCTCATTTTCTTTTCTCTTCTTTCTCTCCTTCCTTCAAAGCCATCATCGCCATTGCCATCTTTGAGATCCATTGCCTCTTCTTCCTTCTTCCATCAAGGTCATTATTGTTGTCGCTGCCGTTACCACCGCGACTATTGTCGACTCGTCGTCGTTACCACCGCGATTATTGTCGACTGCCATCATTGTTGTGACCATTCTTCTTTTCCCTTTCCCTTAAATCCATGATATATACGTATGTATGCGTGATTTGTATCTAATCGAATGTTTAAACTTAGATTTATGGAGATTTGGCCTTTGAATGTTGTTGGTTTTTTGATATGTTGGTCGATGGAGATAAGGGTGTTGGGTGGTTGGTTACCTTTGATCGCCGGAAACCATTAATCACAGTGGCTGGTGACGACTATCAGTGTGTTTTTAATTTTGATCAAAAATTAAAAATTAGATCTACGAAAATTTAGTTGCTAAATCTGACCTGTTTTTGTGTATATTAACTCTCTTGGTTTGGTGTTTCTAATGATAGACTCTGATTGTGTGAATTTTCGATCAGTGGTGGTTATTGGAGAGAATAAAAAAAGAAAATTTTATTTTTAAATTATATATTTATTTAAAATTTAAAAAATATAATATATTTATATTATAATTAAAAATATAAAATAACATATAGTATATTATTAAGTATATCAACCTAATTGTTTGGGTGTTTTCAGCCAAAACACCAAAACACATAAAACACTTTCCCCTATCAATCTCACACACAAATCTCTTATGTCTCTGTTTCTCCTATCTTCTCTTTTTTTTTCCTATCTTCTCTTTCTTCTCAAGGCTCGGCCGTCGACCTACCATCATCGCGAGCCACCGTCAATTGCCACTACTGCCAATCATGGAGATGCATAAGGCCATGGTCGGTCGAACATGGCGGAGGTGCTCGAGATGTTGCAGTCGGAGATGATGCGTCAGAAGGCAATATTCACAACCATGGAGCCTTCAGTTGCTGACTACGCGTTATCGGCCATGGCGATGACCCTAATCCTCTTATTGGCGACATCGCAACAATGAGAAAGAAGACCCATAGCCATAATGCTCGTTGGTCGCCGGCAACGTGAAAGAGGCCTCTAATCGTCGAAAACCACCGTCCACATTAGCTGGTGGCAACTAATAGTGAATTTTTTAAGTTTTGTTGAAAATTAAAAATTAGATCTATGAAAATTCAGCAATTAAATTTTATCCATTTTTGTGTATGTTGACTCTCTTGGTTTGGTGTTTCTAATGGTAGGCTTTGATCCTATGAATCTTCGATTGGAGATGGTCGTTAGCGACGGAGAAGATGTAGTGTACCGGAGAGAATAGAAGAATAAAAAAAAAAAAAAAAAGGAAAAAGAGAAGAAAAATTTATTCTTAAATTTTGAAAATAAATAAATATATATTTATTTAAAAATGTAGTATATCTATATAATAATTAAAAATATAGAATAACATACAATATATTAGTAAGTGTATAACACATTTTATGTATAATAATATTTAATATAAATTATCGCTAGATGTCACTAATTTATTAATTAAATTTTTTTATTTTATTTTAATATTAGAATTTTATTAAAAATGGTTAATTTTATTATTTAATAATTAAATTCATTGAAAAAAATATTATAAAATAATTTTTTTAAATTCCAAAAATAACGCATTTTCTAATTTTCTGTCTTAAGAAATAATTTTTTAAAATGATAAAAAAAATGTGTTTTCAAAATTTTCAAAATAAATATTTAAAATACAAAATTAAAAACTGAAAACTGAAACAGAAAAGAGAACTTAGATTTTGTTCTCTTTGTTGTTTATAGATTGTTTTCAATTTTTAATTTTTCAAAATAGTAAAAATATATTTATTTAATTATCCCTTGAAGTTGCTTTAGTGGTCAACAAGGTGTGGTGGATGCCCTCGTTCCCAGATTCAAATCCACTCCCTACACAACCATTATGGATCAGAATAAGATTTGTCTCTCTTGTAGAAATTGTGAGATCGAGGGGTGAGAGGCCCCAATAAACATATTTAAAGAAAATACTATAGATAAAAAAATACATTTTCAGTAATTTTAAAATAAATACTTAAAATATAAAATTAAAAATAAATTTAAAAAAAATACTTAAAATACAAAATTAAAAATAAATTTAAAATTTAAAACTAAAAATTAAAATACCAAGAGAATAGTTTCTAATTGTTTTGAAAATGCTGGCACAGATTGATACCAACTAAGGTCTATTTTGTGTGCGAAAATGTGCAGTTTTGCAAACTCAAAAGGTATTTATTTATTATGAAATTGATACACTTTAGTAAAATTTAGTAGTTTTTAAGAAGTAACCTAATTTTCAACTATATTATTTGATTCCAAGAGGCTAAAAAGTCTTGAAGGTCTCTAATGTTACTTATGGTAGTCCTTAATGGGGAAGCTCAGGAAACCCTGAAGAGAGATCCTCCAAGGTCTCGTCTCTCGAGCAGGGATGCTCATCTCAAACAATATTAGTCCTTAATAGGGTACATAAAGAATGAGAAGTTAGCCCAGTACATGATTAAGAGTGAGAAGTTATATAATTGGGATTAATGAGAAAGAAATTAGGACGACAAACAAACACGTACGACACAAGATATATAATAATGATAATAATACAGGACATTAATATATATATATATTAATTAATTAAATTACTAGCCTACGTGTGCATGGTTGATGAGTACAATAGCAGGGAAATTAACAAAAGGAAGGGCGGCCACAAATGTAAAATTTGACAAGGAATTAATTAACAGGGGAAGAGAAATAATAAATTAATATATAATAATGGGTTTGGTAATTGATCAGATCATCGCTCGAGCTTTTACAATGTCCATGCTCATTTCACTGGGGTCTGTTGCCTGCAGCTCAACCTGTATGCCGTCAAGCTCCCTCTTGAATCTGTCCTTGGAACTCGCATACACCATCTTCATCCTCACCTTTGAGGTATCAGGAGACCTGACATTATATAATTATATATATATTAATATTTATTAATCATTCTCATCAAAACTTCAAATTATTATTATTATATATATATATAACATAATAATTATAATAAAGTAGCTAGCTAGGCATGGTTACGTGGTATATATGTACCAGGCGATGAAGAAGATCTTGCTCTTCTGGCAATTCTCGTCCGTGGTGAAGTCGAAGTCGAAGACGGCGTAGCGGCACTCGTCGGCGGGGAGGGAGGCGGTGAAGTCTTCGTAACTTTCCTCCGGGCTGCCGAGCTTTTCCACCACCACCTGTTGGCCCTCGATCCTGAAGATGATGAAGCGGTAGTTCCTCTTCGCCTTTAGCTCCAAGAACTTCAGTTTACAGTCGTCTTCAACCGCCATTCCGGACGCCGAATTCGCCTACCACGCACAATAGAATAGACAAATATAAATATATATATATATTTGTATGTATGGTGGCAGTATTATATATTTTGATCATGATATATACATTTTTTATGGAAGAATTATTAATAGTACGTTTTCTTAATTTCTTTCTAAAACATTGTGTTGAAATTACTCAAAGTTTAAGAAACAACAGGAGAAGAAAATCTCGTTCGTTCCAGAAATTATCGTTACACAGAATGAGAATGGTTTTGTTTTCACAATTTTCATTGTTTAATTTCATGAACCCCGGCCAGCTGAGAAAACAAATAAATTAATAAAAAGGAAAAGTAGAGAAACCAGATATACCATGGTGGCTTAATTAATTCTGGGAGCAGCACAAAGGCAAATGGCAATGGGAGAGAAGAAATTAAGAGAGAGAGAGAGAGGGGAATGGAGAAGGAAGAAGAGATTCTGGGATTTGGGAAGAGTCAAAGAGAGGGAAAGAGAATTAAGCTGTTTTAGGAGAAGAGACAAATGCGGCCGGGGATCGGAGGTGGAGAGAAGTTTGAGGGAGCATGCACTTAATTATTAAAGGTTGTGATTAATTGTCTAATTGGCATCACAGGCTTAATTTGTCTTTGTCCACGAACCCCTCTTTAACCTCACACCTCATCATCTGTATCCGTACGTCCATGCATGGCTCCTTCACCTTCAGGATCGATCTCTTCTGGTTAATTTAATATAATTTAATTCATCTTTGAATGATGAGGCTCCATATATATTTCTGAGTTTTCCAGCTTCTTCTTCTTTTTTTTTTTTCCCAAAATTCTACGTTGGCCTCTTAATTATTTAGGTCTTTCAGGCACCCGTTATCTATGATTTAAATTTGGCAATCAAAGTTATCAATAGCTAGTTTTTTTTTTTTTTTTTTCATTTCAAATAAATCATTCCATTAGGTTAAGCTAGTTGATATAGTGTTAAACAAGATAATAGAATAAATTCTACCTAAACCAGGTCAGGTGTTAATATTTGGGAGAGACACCTTATGATCTATGTGTAATTTTAATTACATAGATTCATTTTGATTTAAATTTGACATTTGAAACATATTAAAACCACGTCATTAATTAATTCCAATAAGATTGTCTTTTATTGCAGAGGAATAAGATTGTTAATTAATGGCATTAAACTTTAGATTAATTAATCCAAGGCGTTGTTAAAAAAAATACAGCTGCATATAGGTCTCATCAAATGCTAAATTTAAACTTTTTGAATCTTTTGTGAGAAAATGATCTAAATCACAAATGGTATAATTAAGGATAACCCCCTTGTTCTTGGCTCCCACAGTCCTTGTGATATAGTGACATTTTTCTGTGTAGCGATTTTGTGGGCTTTCTAGTCTAATTTTTGTGAAGCTAGCTACTGGATAAAATGTTTGTGCGTTGTTGGGTTCCATCCTTTGTTTGGTTTTTACATTGCTTTAATTAGGCTTTAAATATAAAATATTAGTGACTAATTAGTTGTAAGATAAAATTGAGACACCACTTAAGGTTTGAGTAAATTATATCGATTATTCTTATCATTTCAATAATATTATATATCTCTCTTGCCATTAATAAATAAAATATAATAACTTTTTTGTTTTTATATTTAAAAATATTTTCTTTTTTTCTATTCTTAAGTGTGTTTGATAAACTTTCATAAAAAATTGTCACATTTAAAAAATTAAATTTTATCTTTATTATTTGATACATTATATTTTTTATTAAAATTAAATTCTATAATATAACCAGTAAATGATGTTTTGACTTATTTTTTTTAAAAAAAATTATTTAAGAAAATATTTTATTTTTTATATAAATTAAACAATTTTTTTTAATTAAATACTATTAAACACACCCACAAAAAACCCTATCACTTTGTGGTGAACATGGGATAGGATTGGCTTATCGATGGTGAAGAAGATGTGACAAGTGACGTTCAGTATAAGTCTTTCTTTCATCATCTTTCTTTTTTTTGGATTACGCCATATTACTAGCGTCCTTAGTCACCTTATCCCTAGAGCTACATTAAGGAAGTAAATCGAGAGATGTAGCCAAATGATCAGGATGGTAGGCCTTAGCACCACTAATATCACTTCTAAGGTACTCTTTCAGAAAAAAGCATTTTATTTTTCCCAAAAATCGAATCTACACTAAGAATCTTCAGACAAACTTTCAAGCTAACCTTTTACCACTTGGCTATGCCGTTGGGGCATCATCTTTCTTCTTTGCAATCATCACCCGTGAGTTAGACTCTAGAATCTAAGCTCAAAGAAGCCGGAAGTTCTTTAACATTTGGTTTTGAAAAAACCCATATTTGGGTTCTTTAACATGTACCCCTTTACGGTTTCTTCAAATCTTCCAAAAAAATTGGCCTAAATTGAGAATTTCTTTCTTATCCTTTTTCCTTCTCCTGTTGTCTCCCCTCTTTTGTCACTGATGAGTCTAGAATTTAGGTTTAAAACTCTCAAAATTTGTGGGTTCTTTGAACCCATAATTTTAAAGCTAAGTTCAAATCTTTAGTTAAAAAAAAAAAAAAAAACTTTAGAAAATTTTTATTTACACTGATCTCCTTTACTCTTCACACTCTTCACATGCAATTTCTACAATTATAACAATTATTTTTTAAAAATACCTTTTAATGTAAACAATCATCTCACTTACTCTTTACACACATCTTCATCACTGGCGGCCACAAGAAATATGACCGTTGGCAATGATAGTCTAGTACGATGATGGATGGTCACATTCGTCATGGGTGAATGTGACCGCCGACGAGTACAATGATAGACAGTCGCGATTGTCATGAGAACTTTACGATGATGGATGATAATGGTCGGGTGCGATGATAGTGTGTGCGAATAGTAAGTGAGATGACTGTATACACTAAAAGATATTTTTGAAAAATAATTGTTATAATTGTAAAGGGTGATTGTGGAGAACAAAAAAAAAAAAAGATAAGTGCAAATAGAATTTCTCAAATATTTATTCAAACTTAATCTAAGTTTAAAGAATCATTTTCTAATTTCTTTGAATTTTAAGAGATTCGACTTCAACCCAGGAATTATATCTCTTTCCTTCTCTCATTCCCCTGCAACCCACATTGATGGGTTTCATCTAGGATTGATAATGGTTTAGTTTGATTTCAATTTTTGCCAAAATCATAATCAAACCAAACTTAAATTATTAAAACTAAAACAAAACCATTACCCATTGGTTTTAAAAATTAAAAGCCATAACCAAACCATTCGATTTCGATTTTAACCATAATTTTTTTAATTAGATCTATACCAACAAACAAAGACTAAACTCTTACAAATAGTATTCATAAAAAAATTTGATAACTCCATGACAAACAAAGACAAACTTTAATAAAGTTATATTCTTTTTGCATAAAGTTACAAATTAACTTCAAACTTATTGGATATATTATTTGATTGATAAAAATAAAATAATTTAATATTAGATTTTATTTTTATTTGTTAATTATTTTATATATTTTTAATGCATTAATTAAAATATTATAAAAAAATACATTAGTCAATATATATTATGTGTATATATAATATATTAATAAATAAATATATTATATATATGCATATTCGGTTCGGTTACCTACATATTCAGTTCGAATTTTAGTTTGAATTTAGTGAAAATTATAATCAAACTATACCCATTGAAACAGTATTCGATTTTTTCCCAAACCAAATCAATCCAGTCAAACAATTTTTAACCGTATTGACCGGTTCAATTCCTCACGGTTTCAGTTGAAATTGTCATCCCTAGTATCATAGATGAGTAATTTGTTTTTTGTAATTTTAAAAGAGTAAGTAAAGAAATAGAACATTTTAAAAATTTTAATAAATTAAACTGTTCTTACTTAAAAATAAGAGGATATCACTTACACAGGAATCCTCTTTTAAAATTACAAAAAAAAAATGTGTTTGAAATTTACTCTAATTATTATAAAACTAAAGTTAATAGAGTAACCAAGCCTAAGCTTCTTGGCCCAGTGAAGGAGAAGTAATCCCTTAAGTTAATAATTGAATTACAATTAGTTCAAATTTCCAATTGTAATCACCCAATCTTCTTCCAACTATAACTATATATGTATATATATATGTGTGTGTGGCAAATAAATTCTAAAGTATTCTCCCTCACTAAAACATATCCATAACCCAAGTAGATGACCTCAAAGTCTTCAAATTAACATGATTCATTAGTTAGGCATTGACCCACATTTCACTCTTTGAGTTCTGTTTAATTATGATTCTATAAACTTTTCTTTTTAATGTTAAAAAATCAAATTGTTGGGGGCAATGTTTCTTTTTCAATATAAGGCCAGTATAAGACTCCAGATTACTTATTACTATAACATTGTCACATATACTAAGGATTACACTTAAATTTGTTGAGGGGAGTGAGCAAACCCCCTTGCCATCCATCCTAGCCACACTATGTATGGGATCTACCTAATCAATCAAAGGTTGGGATTAGGAAGGATGGCAGGCAGGCAGGCAGGCAGGCATAGGGTGACAAGACTAAATCTTGTGAATAAATGTCTGTGTGATTCAAAAAGTGATAGCAGATCTTGTACAATCCTCCATCTTGAGTGCCTCTCAAACCCCCCAAACAATTCAATTTGTGAATATTATTAAGATGCTATTAACGGCTGGCTGCATTATGACATGAATATGATCATCAAATCTCTAACCGTTGTTTTAACTAAAATTTTTGGAGACTTTGAATAAAACTATTACGATTATGCTATGCACCTACCTATTAATATCCAGATGGGATACGATCGAAGCCAGTCGTGTATGAAAATAGATAAAAAATGAAGGAACCCAAAACCAAGCAGCCACAATATTCCTTACTTTGGAATGAAGGAAGATTTCCTTGATGACTTGCCTCCTCCTCTGCCTTTGCCTCTTCCTTCTTCTTTTTGTTGTCAGTTGGAAGCTTCTTTCTACGGCATCCAATCCATCATATCGTATTCTTTCTTTTCCATATGGCATCTGGGTCTTGGGGGGTTATCTTATAGTTCACTCCAAACACTCCCCACATTTCATTAAAGAGTAAAACCCAAGTTTATTACATTACATGGGCCCACGGATGGGATTTTTTGCTTCAAACTTCAATGGGCCGAACCGGATTCGTCTAACATATTTGCTTCTTCTTAGACGGTGACCGTGACAGTGTACGGTCACGTGATCCGTCTCCGGTCCACGTGCCAACTGTGCTCACACTTGAGTATCTACCGCTCCACTTGCGTGCGCCAGAAAATAAAATTTGAGGTCCCGTTTGGATTGGAACTTGAGCATTTGGAAAAGCTAAGGCGATGCGAAATAAATAAAATAAATGACAGAGACATAAGAATTGTTCTTTTTCTTAAATAATTTCAGCCCGTGATTTAGATTATTTTTATGATTTTTTTTTTTGGTTATTTAAAAAAATTATCTTAAAGACAAAAATTAAAGAAATATTTCAAAAACGACAAATTATATATATATATATATTTAACTTCATACTACTTTTTTTGTGCTATCAATGAACATTTGCAGTCATAAAGTATTTATTTATTTATTCATTTGAAGGTGTAAAATAAATTTAATTAACCAGTTCAAGAAACACAGTATTTTTAGAGTATTTAAAAACCCCAACAAATGAAAAAGGAATGAAATGAATGCTTTATGCTTATGTTATTTACACCTTCCAAACGGAGCCTAACCCTTACACGCAGACCAACAGCAAATCGAGAAATCAGGGTTCCCAAATTTTAAAAATTCAAATTCCCACCTAAACTAAACGGCGCCGTCACCATCCGTCATCTCTCCAAGAACCCCACTTGACGGCGACTCACAAACCGTCATCTCTCCTCCATAAAAACCCTCACCCTCCAATCCCAATTTCGCTCAAAGCTATAATTCCCAATCTCTGTCTTTCTTGAAATATCTCGCATTTTTTTTCTATCGCTGAACCGGTTTTCTTCACATTCTCTGCAAAATGCGTGAGATCTTGCACATCCAAGGCGGCCAATGCGGCAACCAGATCGGAGCCAAGTTCTGGGAAGTGGTTTGCGCCGAGCACGGCATCGACTCGACGGGGCGATACCACGGCGACAACGATCTGCAACTTGAGCGAGTCAATGTCTACTACAATGAGGCGAGTTGCGGGAGATTCGTTCCACGCGCCGTGTTGATGGATCTTGAGCCGGGGACGATGGACAGTGTGAGGTCGGGGCCCTACGGTCAGATCTTCCGGCCGGATAACTTCGTCTTCGGGCAGTCCGGAGCCGGGAACAACTGGGCCAAGGGGCACTATACCGAGGGAGCCGAGCTCATCGACTCTGTTCTCGATGTGGTTCGTAAGGAGGCCGAGAACTGCGACTGTCTTCAAGGTTCTGTCGATCGCTCTGCCTCTACTTAATGTTTTTATTTTTTTTATTGAACCGTTTTCTTTTCTTTTATTATCATTTTTGCTTCGACGTTGATCGATGGCTCGAAGTGTTTTGAGTGTATTGTTATAGATTTCTTGATTCAGTAGTGTAATGCTTCTGTTTCCATTTCAGTTTATTTTTCATTGTTATTGCGAATCTGGTTATATTAATTTTATTGCTGCGTTGTTGATATGGCTTTTAGAGTGTTGCAGATCTGTCAAATTTATGTACTTTAGATTATATCTTCAATGAGATTTTGTAGTATAACTTTGCAGTACTGTGTTCTACAACTCTTGTTGACGCATGAACAATGTGTTTCTGCTCATTGTAAATGTGGGACTATTGTAGCCTTTCAGTTTTATTTCCTATTTTGTGTTTTAATCTCAAATATTCATGGCAATTTAACGTAGTTGACTTTTATCATGAATGAAGCATTGACCGTCATTGTTCATTCCAATTTGTTTACAGGATTTCAGGTTTGCCACTCTTTGGGAGGTGGAACTGGATCAGGAATGGGCACTCTTCTTATCTCCAAGATCAGAGAAGAGTATCCGGATCGAATGATGCTCACTTTCTCTGTGTTCCCATCACCAAAGGTTTCTGACACTGTTGTAGAGCCTTACAATGCAACCCTCTCAGTTCACCAGCTTGTTGAGAATGCCGATGAATGTATGGTTCTGGACAATGAAGCTCTGTATGATATTTGCTTCAGAACCCTGAAGCTTACCACTCCAAGCTGTAAGATTTTTGTGTGCCTTCTAGCACGGCTTCTAATAAATACCTTTAGTTTTGATATTGGCTATAATACCTTGTGTGGGTTGAAAATTGTTAAGAGTAAGTTGACCTTTTGATTTGTGAAGCCAAAGTAATACACCTAAGATCTCTTTAGTATACTATTGATGTCACGACATTAATTGCATATGTATAGTATTTTTCTTAATTTCTAGATGTTCCCTGCTTAATTTAATGGCTCTTTCTTTGATCAGTTGGAGACTTAAACCATCTCATTTCTGCTACCATGAGCGGGGTAACCTGCTGTCTTCGTTTTCCTGGTCAGCTGAATTCTGATCTCCGCAAGCTTGCTGTCAACCTTATTCCTTTCCCTCGCCTGCATTTCTTTATGGTTGGCTTTGCTCCACTCACATCTCGTGGGTCACAGCAATACCGGGCTCTGACTGTTCCTGAGCTCACCCAACAAATGTGGGATGCCAAGAACATGATGTGTGCTGCTGATCCTCGCCATGGTCGATACTTGACTGCTTCAGCTATGTTCCGTGGCAAGATGAGCACCAAGGAAGTTGATGAGCAGATGATCAATGTACAGAACAAGAACTCTTCCTACTTTGTGGAGTGGATTCCCAACAACGTCAAGTCTACTGTTTGTGATATTCCACCGACAGGGTTGAAGATGGGGTCTACTTTCATTGGAAACTCCACCTCAATTCAGGAGATGTTCCGAAGGGTTAGCGAGCAGTTCACAGCCATGTTCAGGAGAAAGGCGTTCTTGCATTGGTACACGGGAGAGGGAATGGACGAGATGGAGTTTACAGAGGCAGAGAGTAACATGAACGATTTGGTTTCTGAATACCAGCAGTACCAAGATGCAACTGCAGACGAAGAAGGCTATGATTATGAAGATGAGGAGGAAGAGGTTCAGGAGGTCTAGGCACTCTCTAGGCTGTTGCTCTGTCTTGTTGTGGCTGTGGTTTTGTTACAGAGTTTATGTCCTGTTCCTGAATTGTTCCGGTTTGCACATTGGTGCCATCTCTGTTTGCTCTGTTTCTATAGTCAGGAGAAAAACTTCATTCTGCGTTTGAGAATGCCGTGGGGGTGAAACTGAATTAAAAGAAAATGATATTCTAGAGAAAAAAAAAAAAAAGCATGCTTTGTATTTGTTGTCTACTGACTTTATAGATGCACTTTAGTCCTGAAAATATTTAAAATTTTGTTATGCGAAAAGTTGAAATTTGATATGCCTACTTACTGTTTTTTGCAAGCAAAGCTTGGTTCTTGCCTCAGCAATGTTGGTACATCCTAACTTGCCTGTGGATTCTTACCTATGGCTCATTTTAAACCCAAATAAAAAGTATGTTGCAGACAATTAATGGAAAACTCGCTGGATCAAACACCTAGATACTAATCTTGTCTGTGTTCTGCAAACTGCATTTGCTGTTGCAAAGTTCGTTACTAGTCCTGGACTCGGTTGAATCTGGTATGCGAAGTCCATGTTCAATGTAAAATGTCAGAAAATGAAAATAATGAGTGAGACTTTAGTAGTTTGACGTGGTGATAGCGATTTCTTAAGCCTTTTCAAGTAATTTTTGAATTTCTTTTAATTACTAGTTGCTTTGGAAGTGTTTTGATTTATAGTTCTTAAAATTCCAAAAATGGTTTTATATGAAAATTTTGTCCCAACATTTTTATTTATGCATTATTACTTAATGATCAAGTTGATTTTCAAACAGCTTAACCTTGTTTTAGGTCATAAACGAAAATAAAAAATAAATACAATATGAAACGAAAGTGATAAAATATTATTTAAAAAAAAAAAGTAAGAAATGAAAATGTGAAAGAAATGTGTAAATAAAAAAAATAATTTTTTATAAATATAATTTTTAATATAAAAATAATTATTAAATTTAAAAATAAATATAAATTTCATAATAAATTCAAATATTTTAAAAACAAATTTTAGAAATAAAAAAAAATTCATCTGTAGAAAATGTATTTTTAAATCAAAAATTCGTTTTTAATATTATAAAATAATCATATATAAAAAGTTTAAAATTATAAAAATAGTTCAAGAATATTTCTGTCGACGTTTGATTTCGGCCGACCGTGATTCGTTTTGGGCAGCGGTGAGTCAATCCAAAAATACCGAGAAGGATGGAAGAAAACCCCTCCCCCAAAGTTCCAAGCGTGTACACCAGAATCTTTTACGTGGTTCGGCTAGAACGATGCCTAGTCCACGGCCGCCATCTGATTATTCTCCCAGAGTGGCGGTATCTGATTATATTTTTTCTTGTCCTCCTTACCCCTCATGGTCTCTTTGATTCTCATTTATCTTGAGAGGCTTTTACAATCTAGATAATATATAAAAATACAGTGTTTGTATAATGGGGGACAAACAGTTCTTACCGCCTTCGCAAGACCGGGAGTGGGATCCTCATTACGAGGGGCATGGGCTGTTACAGATAAAGTGATCGGACCCTACCTCTGACTTTTTAGCAGCTTTGCCGCTCATGCGAGCTGGAGGTTTTAGGCCAGCGACCTGAATGGTCCAGCGATCTGGAGGATATTTCAGGAGCTCGTTAGTCGATTGCTCCGAGCTCGTTGGGGGATTACCGGGAGCTCGCCATATGCTCGCTTTACGAGTTCCGGATCTTTGGTGGAGGCTGGACCTTCCTTGACGAGGTCGTCCGGGCCTTCTTGGCCTTGGGTGATTGGGCCGGTCTATCGGACCGAGTCTGGCCCATGCGGGGTGATGCGGGAAATACATATAACATAAGCCCCCCAGTTCGCGGCACGATCTTCATGCTGGGAACTAATTAGTGGTTAATTTTGTAAAAATTTTGTTATAATTATACCTTTCTTTCGATCTTAAATATGGTTTAAATTAGATATTAATATATATTTTATGGTTATATGTAAATTTAAATTGAAAGATGAATGAAATGAAGTTCTAAAGTAAATAATAATAATATATAAAATTATATATAATACATATATATCATTATATGCATGCATGTAATATATATATAAAATAATCTAATATATATATGTGCCATGTGTAATACATATATATAATATATAATTTATTAATAACATTAAATTATTTTTATTTTTTTTAGGCATGAAGAATTCAAGCCCATGAAGACTTAAAGTCCATGAAGAATTCAAGTCCATGAAGAAATCAAAGCCATGGAGAAATCAAGTCCATGAAGAAATCAAACCCATGAAAAATTAAAGTCCATGAAGAATTCAAGCCCATGAAGAATTAAGGCCCAATTTGAGCAACCCATGGAAGATATTATTTGGAAAAGGCCCAAGGATTATTTTTAATCCTAATAAAGATTAAAAACCAATTTATAGAAATCTATTTTTATTTTTTATGTGAGAGTTTTATTAGGTGTGTTTTTTAGCTAAAATCCATTTAACTATTAGGTGGATATTATAGCTAAAATCCATTTAACTTTATGAGTGCTTTATTAGGTATGTATTTTAGCTAAAATCCATTTAATATTAGGTGTGTATTATAGCTAAAATCCATTTAACTTTAAGTGTGTGAGTGCCCATTAGATATAATTATGTCTAGTTGAATAATTGAAATTGTGTGGTTTGTATTGCATCTTGTGGCCTATAAATAGATCACTTGATTGCATTTGTAAGTGTGATTATTATTCTTGAATAAAAGTTTAGTTGTTTCCTTATAATTCTCTCTTTGAGAATTGTTCTTGTTCTTTCTCATTTTCTTTAGTACTTTCTCTTATAATCTTACTTTTTTTTCTTTCTTCTTTTAAATTCTTATGTCATTTATTATTACTTTATTATTCACCGCCTAAATGGCCAGTTAATTTGTGCCTTTAAATTTCTGTAATTTTAATTCTTGTCATTTAATTATTCACCGCCTAAATGGCCGGTTAGTTTATGCCTTTAAATTTCTGCAATTTTAATTCTTGTCATTTAATTATCCACCTCCTAAATGGCCGGTTAGTTTATGCTTTTAAATTTCTTGTCATTTAAATTCTGTTATTTAAATTACGTCATTTAAATTTCTGTCAATTAACTTTCAAATAAAAATGAGTAGTTAAATCTAATCTTGGGTTAAGGCAAGGACAGTGTCCAATGCCAATAATTCCCAAAGAAAGCTGCGCTTTAAATAAGTAACATTAATTTAAATTTCAGTATGAGTGTGTATTAATTATTAAAAAATTACTAGGTTTGGATTGGAGCGTAAGCCTAACTTAGAGCTTTCATGCCATGTATGAGAGTTACTAGAACTGGAAACGCTATCATACCCAAACCCGGATGATTAATTTAGTTGTTTTGTATATTAATTGTAATTGGATTTATGGTAGTTGCTTAAATTAGAATCCCGCATATCATGTATGGGGATTGCTTAACCTAGAACTATCATCATCTCTAATTGCATTTAATAACAAACCCTCATATCTGAAATTAAATTAATGTTGCTAATCTTATATGCTAAAATTTGAGAATCAACGGGTTGGTACTGAAATTGTCTTAACTCAAGCACTATCCAAATTCATATTTTTACGTTTAATGTTTATTTCAATTTTTGCCTTACTTTATTTTCTAGTATCTGTTGTCTAAAAACAAAACCATAAAAAATCTTGTTGTCAATTTGTCCAAATGCGTGTGCGTGTGTGTGACATTCTTTTTCTTTTGCCATAAATAAATCTCTCAGTGTACGACCTGGATTCATCCAGAAAATATAAATATAAATTTGGACTACAACTGCACTCGTACATTGGCGAGTATAAACCTCTCACTAAAATAAAAAAAAATATATAAAAGTTTTATTATGATTTGTTTTTATTGTGTTTTAATTGTAGGGTGAGAGTGCAGTCAGGAACTGACGCGTGCCAGCTGTTCTTCCATCCCTCCGACTTCTGTCCAATCACCTTAAGTCTCGTCGTTCCACGCAGCACGCTTTGTCGGCAGCGCATTTAATGCGCGCCCCCTCCCCATTTCTGCGCATGATTACACTAGTGGGACCCACAAGCTGTTGTGCGGCCGCTGGATGCGGAGCATGTGATAAGTCGTCATTCGATCCGACGGTTGGGATGGACCAGGCAGTCAGTATAAATAGTGGGGAGTGTCCACCCGCTTCTTCTTTCACGCTATTTTGAAACTCCCTCAAACCTTTGCCTCCCTGCTTTCTCTTTCCTTTCTCGAGGCCTCCGTTATCGCCGTGCTTTCAGACGTCTGCCGTTCTCGTCCGGTGCTTGGTACGAGTCCCCATTCAGTCGTCAAGCGCAGCTTTTAGGTAAGTTTGTCGTGACTTTCTTCTTCTTTTTGTGAGGCCGTTCACCGTTGGTTAGCCGTCGGTGGTTTCTCCGACCAACACCGTGGAAATTCAGGTCAAAAGTGATGCAATTATATCGTAGGAGAAAACGACACTTCGAGCTCCGAAGATTGTCTCATTATGGAGGGCTAAAATCTTGGGGGTGCGAGCTCGGGGTGCAGGGAGGTCGCCGTCCCGACCTCTCGGGAAACCGAGCTGAAGGTTCAAGATCAGATCTCTGGTGGGAGTGCTGATCTTGCGGTCTTCAAGAGACTCTCGTCCAAGGCCAAGCTTCACGAGGTGATGACTTGTGCTCAGGAGTTTCGTCTCCCCAGGACCTGTCGAATATACATCCCTGCATCGAGCTCCCATGCAGCCTACCCGCCAGCCAATTTCATAGCTATTAGCCCCCAACACCTCGAGTCTGGCTTTAGGCTCCCAATAGCCCCGTACCTTATCGCCCTCTTGAACGACGTCAAGCTCGCCCCCTTCCAACTAACACCGAATTCGTATGCCCAACTTACTTCTTTGGCCGTTTTATTCCTTATAAACAAACTTCCTATCCCTTCGCCAAAACTGATAAGATTTTTATTTTCTTTCAAAAATGCCAAGGACGGGCTGTATTACCTGGCGGCTCGTCCTTCTCCGTACAAGGCCGCCCTTCCTCAGGGTAAAGCAAAGGGGAAGTCCAACGTGGGCGATTACAAGTCCAGTTAGTTCTTCGTGTCTTGCCCTTCCCTTTCTCTACTTAGGAATTGTAGCTTCGCACTGACCCCTGGTAAGAGAATATGAGCTCTCATAAATCTTTCCTTTGTTCCGAGAGTGCTTGTTTTAACTTGCTCATGCTTTGATGCAGATTTTGGGGGGAAGAAACCGATTTTATCGGCCGAGGAGACTGATATCCTTGGCAAACTTGTGGCTGCGGAGTCGAGCTCGGAAATTCTTGAACTTTCGGACGAGCTACTTCGCGAATACGAGCTCGCCCCTCCTCTTGGCACCGAGACTATCGAGGGAGATCATTTCAGGGACTTGGGTGCAGAGATTCTCCCTTCCGGCTTACAGCTCACTGAGACGAACAGTTCAAGAGGGGAAGCCGACCAAGACGATAATATGGTTGATCTCGAGCTCCTCCAACCGAAGCGTCATAGGGCGAGGTCGAGCACTACGTCCTCCATAACCCCGAGCTATAGCTCGCGGGATGGCAGGTCGGAGCAGCCGCAGCCGCAATCACGCCCTCAGCAGCAGCAAACCCAACAGTCCCGGGGGGGGGGGGGGGGGCAGCAGAAGCAGCGGCAAAGAACACTGCCCCGTCAGCCCCAACAGTCAAAGCAAGCTCATCTGCAGCTGGGGCATCGGCCCCCTGCCTCCCGAGACCATGGTTCGAGTGGAGCCCGTGGGAAGGAGGTCGCAGTGGAGGTTCGAGACGCTCCTGCTGCCAGCTCGAAGCGGAGATCGGACCAGCTGCAACAGGGGGAGGATATCAGGGCCAAACGGGTCAGGGTCCGTGAGAAGGAGCTGGCCGTGGAGGCCCTGCCAGGAGGGGTCTTTGTTGGTCCCCTCCTGGATTCCGTGCCCGACTTCCTGGGTCCGAACTCGAAGCCCCTCGACGACCCGAAGTTAAAGGAAATCCCCCTTTGTGATTTTGTCGCCCGTCACAGCCTGGTGGTAAGTAGGAATTCTTCGTACCTCGGTTTCTTAGCCTACTTTTTTAATGAGCTAACATTTCTTCTTTTGCAGACTTCTCTTGCTGTCGTGAAGCTCCGAGCTCAGTACAAAGATTTTGAGGAGCAGCTTCAGTCGGTGAGCATGTCCCGTCAGGCCGAAATAGCGAAGCTTGAGGACGAGAAGAACGCCCAAAAGGCCGAAATAACGAAGCTCTCGGACGAGAAGAAAGATCTCCAGGTCGAGCTCCTTGCCACTCAAAAGGAGGTGGAGGGTTGCTTGACGCGTCTGAGGATGGAGATCCAGAAGAATAAAGATCTCGACGAGGAGCTTTGCAGGTCGAAGAACATGTGGGAGCAAGCCAACTCCGGGCTCACCGGCGAGCTAAATGGAGCGAAGGCGGAGTTGCGGAGGGCTGAGGAGCGACTCAAATCAACCGAGGCAGAGCTTAGGGCGACGAAGGAGGAGCGGACACGGGCGGATGATCGTGCCGTCCGATGCGAGGAGCTTGCCAAGAGGACCATTGACGATATAAGGGCGGAGGTCGGAGAGCAGATGGACGCGGCGTGTAGGGAGACCAGATCCGACACCTGCTCGGCATTTCTGTACACCCTTTGGGTGAACCATCCTGAGATGGATTTCTCTTTCTTTGGTGCGCAGGCTGTCGAGGAGGTGGCTCGGTATGTGACTGCACTCTCACCCTGCAATTAAAACACAATAAAAACAAATCATAATAAAACTTTTATATTTTTTTTATTTTAGTGAGAGGTTTATACTCGCCAGTGTACGAGTGCAGTTGTAGTCCAAATTTATATTTATATTTTCTGGATGAATCCAGGTCGTCCACTGAGAGATTTATTTATGGCAAAAGAAAAAGAATGTCACACACACGCACACGCATTTGGACAAATTGACAACAAGATTTTTTATGGTTTTGTTTTTAGACAACAAATACTAGAAAATAAAGTAAGGCAAAAATTGAAATAAACATTAAACGTAAAAATATGAATTTGGATAGTGCTTGAGTTAAGACAATTTCAGTACCAACCCGTTGATTCCCAAATTTTAGCATAAAAGATTAGCAACATTAATTTAATTTCAGATATGAGGGTTTGTTATTAAATGCAATTAGAGATGATGATAGTTCTAGGTTAAGCAATCCCCATACATGATATGCGGGATTCTAATTTAAGCAACTACCATAAATCCAATTACAATTAATATACAAAACAACTAAATTAATCATCCGGGTTTGGGTATGATAGCGTTTCCAGTTCTAGTAACTCTCATACATGGCATGAAAGCTCTAAGTTAGGCTTACGCTCCAATCCAAACCTAGTGATTTTTCAATAATTAATACACACTCATACTGAAATTTAAATTAATGTTACTTATTTAAAACGCAGCTTTCTTTGGGAATCATTGGCGTTGGACACTGTCCTTGCCTTAACCCAAGATTAGATTTAACTACTCATTTTTATTTGAAAGTTAATTGACAGAAATTTAAATGACGTAATTTAAATAACAGAATTTAAATGACAGGAATTAAAATAGAAGAAACTAACCAGCCATTTAGGCGGTAGATAATTAAAATACAAGAATTAACATTGCAAGAATTTAAAGGCATAAACTAACCGTCCATTTAGGCGGTGAACAATTAAATGATAAGAATGAAAATTGCAAGAATTTAAAGGCATAAACTAACCGGCCATTTAGGCGGTGAATAATTAAATGACAAGAATTAAAATTGCAGAAATTTAAAGGCACAAATTAACCGGCCATTTAGGCGGTGAATAATAAAGTAATAATAAATGACATAAGAATTTAAAAGAAGAAAGAAAAAAAGTAAGATTATAAGAGAAAGTACTAAAGAAAATGAGAAAAAACAAGAACAATTCTCAAAGAGAGAATTATAAGGAAACAACTAAACTTTTATTCAAGAATAATAATCACACTTACAAATGCAATCAAGTGATCTATTTATAGGCCACAAGATGCAATACAAACCACACAATTTCAATTATTCAACTAGACATAATTATATCTAATGGGCACTCACACACTTAAAGTTAAATGAATTTTAGCTATAATACACACTTAATATTAAATGGATTTTAGCTAAAATACATACCTAATAAAGCACTCATAAAGTTAAATGGATTTTAGCTATAATATCCACCTAATAGTTAAATGGATTTTAGTTAAAAAACACACCTAATAAAGCTCTCACATAAAAAATAAATATAGATTTCTATAAATTGGTTTTTAATCTTTATTAGGATTAAAAATAATCCTTGGGCCTTCTCCAAATAATATCTTCCATGGGTTGCTCAAATTGGGCCTTAATTCTTCATGGGCTTGAATTCTTCATGGACTTTAATTTTTCATGGGCTTGATTTCTTCATAGGTTTGATTTCTTCATAGATTTGATTTCTTCATGGATTTGAATTCTTCATGGACTTGATTTCTTCATGGGCTTGAATTCTTCATGCCTAAAAAAAAATAATAATTTAATGTTATTAATAAATTATATATTATATATATGTATTACACATGGAACATATATATATTAGATTATATTATATATATATTATATGCATGCATATAATGATGTATATGTATTATATATAATTTTATATATTATTATTATTATTATTAAATTTCACTTTAAAATTTCATTTCATTCATTTTTCAATTTAAACTTGCATATAATCATAAAATATATATTAATATCTAATTTAAATCATTTTTAAGATCGAAAGAAGGGTATAATTATAACAAAATTTTTACAAAATTAACCACTAATCAGTATGCTGCCGAGGCTGCGGAGGATGCTGATGATGCCAGTCCCCTCGACTCGTTTTTGGTCGCAACGCAAGCTCCTCAGGTCGGGGCCGAGCTATCCGGGGTCGCCGCGGTTCAGCCTGGTGAGATTGCCAAGGAGCCTCCTGTGGAGGTTGCCGAGGTTTGCCCAGCCGGGACTGTCGAGGTCGATCTCCAGCCGACCCTACCTACTGAAGCTCGCCCTGTCGAGGTTGATCCTGCAGAACCGAACGCCCTCTTAGCTAGGATTCCCACATGTTTTTTTTTTTTTTTTTTTTTGTAATGTGAGCTTCATCTAATAATAAAAATTGGCATTTTGTGCACGTTGCCTCAGATTTCTTCGTGAATTCAAGTTAACTCTGACGAGGTTTTGGCATGACGATTCTTGAATCATGACTTGAAAGTAACTTCTTCATGGTATAACTTGAAAATTTCTTCAACAAAGCTCTCGTATTTTTGAAAGGTTAACTGATAAGAAACTTTTGAGTATGTAACTTGATAATAAACTGTTCGAACATAGGTCCAGGTAGATCCGGAGTTTTATCAGCTCGTAGACTAACACTCTTTAACTAGCTCGTTGATGATAGTTGTAATAATCAGCACGAACACTCATACTTAGGCAATTTCCAGGAAACCCCGTTCGGCATATTTTGACGAAATAACGAGAGCCTTCCCGAGATATATGTAAAGTTGGATGGCCTTGTGATCTTGTCTAACATGTGGTGGCTGAGAAGCTCGTTATAGGGCGCGTGCCTGATAGGTCGTGAATGCTTTATTTTTAACCAAGTTAAGACGGACCTCAGCTGATAGGGTCCAATACGCAAAGTTTGCTAGGGTATGAGATTATGCCATGGCCTCGGCCGGCATGTTGAGGCTTTAATAAGTTTTCAATAAATTGGGAGCGAACACTCAGGTAGGTCGCAGACCATGGCTTTAAGCCAAGATAGGAGGACCCCAGCTAGTGAAAACGCAGCCTGTACCACCAAGTTATATGTTCAGGCGGGTCATAGAGTGACCCCAGCTAACACACCATGGCTTGTTATTTCGTTTGACTTGTACGGCCGGGATATGTGTCAAGGTAGGTCGCGTTACGGCCTTAGCTAACACCCAGTGGCTTCTACAAGTTTTATTTGAACTGAGAGGGAACACCCAGGTAGGTCGCAGACCATGGCTTTAAGCCAAGATAAAAGGACCTTGGCTAGCGAACCCAAGCTCGGGGTTACTTGTGGAAGTGGTTGCTCAGTAGGTTCCAAACCATGACATAAAGTCAAGATGATTGGTTCTCAGCTCGCAAACCACGACCTGAGGGAGGGACCAAGGTGAATGCTCGGTTAAGCCGTTGACCGTAGCGCCGCGGCTAGGTTATTTAGGCCTCAGCTCGCAAACCATGGCTTCTCGACCCCTCGTTACGGGGGCATTCAATCGAATACCAATAAGAATAAAGTGCAATGAAAGTTCATAAATTCTGACCAGAATCATGAAAGTCATTCGTAATGAAAAAGACGGAGCATAGGCAAGAACGATTACATTTATCTGAAGTAAGGACGAAGGTGTTCTGCGTTCCAAGCTCGTGGGAGAGGGAGACCATCCATGTTTGCCAGATGATATGCTCCGTTATTCAAATTTTCTTTGATGATAAATGGACCTTCCCAGTTAGGACCTAAGGTGCCATCGCTTGCCGCCCGTGCTCCTGGCAGTACTAGGCGTAGTACCGGATCTCCGACGTTGTAACGTCGGATTCGGACCTTCCTGTTATAGTATCGTGCCACCCTTTGTTGATAAATGGCGATTCTCTCGCGAGCTACATCTCTTGATTCCTCGAGCAGGTCCAGATTAGCCGCCAGTAGCTCGTTATTGCGATCTGAGCTGAAGGTGGCCCTTCGGTGGCTGGCCACTTTATTCTCAGCGGGGATCATAGCCTTCGACCCATACGCCATTGAGAATGGGGTTTCTCCAGTGCTGCTTCGGGCTGTTGTCCGATAGGTGCATAGCACTGTTTGCAGTTCATCCACCCAGGCCCCCTTTCTAGCCTCAAGCTTTGTCTTCAGGGTCTGCTTGATTATTTTGTTGACTGTTTCGACCTGCCCATTGGCCTGGGGGTGATCAACGGCGGTGAAACTCTTTTGAATCCCCATTGACTCGCAGAATTGGATGAATTGCTCGCTGGTGAATTGGGTTCCGTTGTCCGTTACTATTTGCTGTGGCACTCCGAATCTGCAGATTATGTTATCCCATGTAAAAGCTTGTGTCTTCGCACTGGTGATCTGTGCGAGCTCTTTGGCCTCTGCCCATTTGGTGAAGTAGTCAACTGCCACTATGGCATGTTTGCATCCTCCGCGAGCCGTGGGCAGCGGCCCGATTAGATCCATGCCCCAAATGGCAAAGGGCCAAGGGCTGCTCATCTGCTGCAGCTAAACCGGCGGAGCTCGCGGAACCTTGGCGAACCTTTGGCACTTCTCGCATTTCTTGACCGTCTCTATGGCATCTTGCTTCACGGTGGGCCAATAAAACCCTTGTCGGAGGGCCTTTTGTGCCAGAGAGAGTGCCCCTGCATGATTACCGCAGTGGCCTGCATGAATTTCTTCTAGCACAGACTGGCAATCGGTGCAGTCAATGCACCTCAGGAGTGGGGCTGAGAATCCCCTCTTGTACAGTCTTTCATCGTAGATGCAATATCGGGCGGCTTGAGCTCGCAGGCGACGTGCTTCCAGCTTGTCTTCCGGTAGTTTGCCGTCTTGCAGATACTCTAAGATGGGGGTCATCCATGAGTTTTGGGGCACCGTGATCAGTAGCGTTTCATCTCGTTGTTCTGTGCTCGGGGTGGCCAAAAAATCGACAGGTATGTCCCCCAAGAATTCTGCGTCCCGGGCAGTTGCTAGGCGAGCCAGAGCGTCCGCATGAGAGTTCTGGGAACGGGGGATTTGATGCATTTCATATTTTTCGAAAGTGGCTAAAAGTTCGCGTGCCTTCTGTAAGTATGCTGCCATCTTCGTGTCTCTGGCCTGGTATTCTCCCCGCACCTGGTTGACAACTAGTTGAGAGTCGCTGAAGATCTCCAAGAATTCAGCTCGTATTTCCTTTGCCAGGCGGAGTCCTGCTAATAAGGCTTCATACTCGGATTCATTATTGGTGGCTAAAAAACCGAACCTCAGGGCGCAGAGGATTTTGTGACCTTCGGGGCTTATTAGCATAACCCCGGCTCCCGCTCCTTGTTCGTTCGATGATCCATCGACGTATAGTTCCCAGGACGGTCCTTTCAGGTTTTCCGGCTCCTCGTCAATTGGCCCAGTAAACTCGGCAATGAAGTCTGCCAACGCTTGACCCTTTATCGCCGTCCTTGGTTTGTACTTTATGTCGAACTGAGCGAGCTCAATAGACCATTTTAGTAAACGGCCTGAGGTATCCGGTTTTTGGAGGATTTGTTTCAATGGGTATTTGGTCAGGACTTCGATCTCATGAGCTTGAAAATAGGGTCGCAGCTTCCTTGATGCCACTATTAGACAGTAAGCCAATTTTTCGATTGGTGCGTACCTTGTTTCTGCATCGATTAGGCTTTTGGAGACGTAATAAATGGGGTGCTGCACCCCTTCTTCCCCCCGAACGAGGACCGCGCTGAGAGCCTGTTGGGATACTCCTAAGTACAAGGTCAACCTCTCTCCCTCCTTAGGTTTGGCGAGCAGTGGGGCCCGTCCCATGTACTCCTTTAGTTGTTGGAATGCGAACTCGCATTCTTCTGTCCATCTGAAGTCTTTCTCCTTTTTTAGAAGCTCGAAGAACGGGGCACACTTGTCAGTTGCCTTTGAAATGAAACGGCTCAGAGCCGCGACCTGACCATTGAGGCTTTGCACCTCCTTCTTTCTTATGGGCGACCTCATGTCGAGCAGAGCCTTAATTTTGTCTGGGTTGGCTTCAATGCCTCTGTTGTTTACCATAAACCCAAGAAATTTTCCAGAGGCTACACCGAAGGCGCACTTGAGCGGGCTGAGCTTCATATGATATTTCCTGAGGACTCCAAACGTCTCTCTTAGATTGGAAACGTGGTCCGTCACTTGCTCGGATTTTACCAGCATGTCGTCAACGTATACTTCCATGGTTTTTTCGATCAGTGTTTCGAACATCGTATTGACCAGCCTCTGGTAGGTCGCGCCAGCATTCTTCAATCCAAAGGGCATGACCTTGTAACAACAGAGCCCCCGGTCGGTTATGAACGAGGTGTGCTCTTGGTCCGTGGGGTTCATGGGGATTTGGTTGTAGCCTAAATAGGCATCCATGAAACTGAGGACGCGGTGACCAGCCCTTGCATCCACGAGCTGATCGATTCTGGGGAGGGGAAAGCTGTATTTAGGACAGGCCTTGTTCAAGTCGGTGAAGTCGATGCAGGTCCTCTACTTCCCGTTTTTCTTTTTTACTAGGACCGGGTTGGCCACCCAGACCGGATAGTGGGCTTCCTTGATGAAATTATTCGCCAAGAGTTTGTCCACTTCTTCTTTAAGAGCGGTATAACGCTCCGGAGTCATTGGCCTCCTCTTCTGGCGCACTGGCCTGTAGCCTGGATCTACGTTGAGCCTGTGTGACATGACTTCTGGGGCGATTCCCACCATATCTTCGTGGTTCCATGCGAATACATCAAGGTTAGCTTTAAGGAAATCTGTAAGTTGGGATTTTACCTCGGGGGCTAGACTCTTGCCTAGCTTGAGGTGCCTTTCCTCGTCTGCCTCGCCGACTGAGATATCTTAGAGCTCTTCCATGGGACCGGTGGGCTTTTCGCAGTCGACCTCGCGTGGATCCAGGTCCTCCCATCGGCCGGTTGATCGCGGGCCGACTTTTGCGATGATATTTACTTTCTTTCCCTTTGCTCCCATTTTCAGGGCGTCCTCATAGCAACGTCTTGCGAGGTGCTGCTCGCCTCGTACACACCCTACACCGTCGGGGGTCGGGAATTTCACCGTAAGCGACCTGGTTGAGGTGACTAGATCCAGGTCGTTCATCGCCGGCCTTCTGAGTACGACGTTGTATGCTGAGGGGCAGTCAATTATTAGGAATTCTGCCAAAGTAGTGGCCTGGCGGTACGCATCCCCGATGGTGAGGGGAAGGCTGATCCGACCGAAGGGAATCACTGCGTCTCCCGTGAACCCATAGAGTGGCTCTGGGGACAAACTCAACTGTTCCGGTCCCAAACCCATCTGATCGAAGCATGCTCTATACATTACATTTACCGAGCTGCCCGTGTCCACCATTATCCTTCGCACTTCGGAGTTGCCGACCTGGGCTCGTATAACGAGTGCGTCGTTGTGCGGCCAATGGACGTCTCTGGCGTCTTCTTCCGAGAAAAACATCTTCTCTGGGATTGGGTTACCCCTAGGCCGCTTCCCGGGAACCGGCTGTTAGCCCGATCTCGCTAGCAAGACATGGTTGGCCTCTCGTATGTATTTATCGCGGGATTTGTGGGAGGATCCAGCGAGGTGGGGCCCGCCATGGATCGTGTAGATGGTTCGTACAGCCGGTGATTGGTCATCATCGATGGGAGGCTACTGCTGTACCGGCGGCTGGCTTGGTTGATTTGTCGGCCGCACCACGTAATCTTTCAAGCGACCTCTTCTTATCAGATCTTCGATGGCGTCCCTTAGGGCCTAGCATTCCGAGGTGTTGTGACCCGCCTCGTTGTGGTACCCGCAAAATTTTTCTTTGTTTCGGAATTTGTTTGGGGTTCTTAACGGGTTGGGCTTCCCGAATTCCTCTTTGTTCCTTTCGATGGCGAAGATCCTTTCTTGGGGGTCTGACAGGGCACAGTAGTGACTGCACTTCCACCCTGCAATTAAAACACAAAACAAAACACAATAAAAATTTTATATTTTTTTCTTTGTTTAGGTGAGAGGTTTATACTCGTCAGTGTACGAGTGCAGTTGTAGTCCAAATTTAAATTTATATTTTCTGAATGAGTCCAAGTAGTCCACTGAGAGATTTATTTATGGCAAAATAAAAAGAATGTCACACAAGCACACACGCATTTGGATAAATTGGCAACAAGGTTTTTTATGGTTTTTTAAACAACAGATACTAGGAAATAAATTGAGGCAGTAATTGAGATAAATACTTTAAGTGAGAATATAAAATTGGATAGTACTTGAGTTAAGACAATTTCAGTGCCAACCCGTTGATTCCCAAATTTTAGCATAAAAGATTAGCAACATTAATTTAATTTCAGATATGAGGGTTTGTTATTAAATGCAATTAGAGATGATGATAGTTCTAGGTTAAGCAATCCCCATACATGATATGCGGGATTCTAATTTAAGCAACCACCATAAATTCAATTGCAATTAATACACAAAACAACTAAATTAATCATCCGGGTTTGGGTATGATAGCGTTTCCAGTTCTAGTAACTCTCATACATGGCATGAAAGCTCTAAGTTAGGCTTACGCTCCAATCCAAACCTAGTGATTTCTCAATAATTAAGATACACTCAGACTGAAATTTAAATTAATGTTACTTATTTAAAGCGCAGCTTTATTTGGGAATCATTGGCGTTGGACACTGTCCTTGCCTTAACCCAAGATTAGATTTAGCTACTCATTTCCATTTAAAAGTTAATTGACATGAATTTAAACGACGTAATTTAAATAACAGAATTTAAATGACAAGAAATTTTAAAGGCATAAACTAACCGGCCATTTAGGCGGTGAATAATTAAATAACAAGAATTAAAATGACAAGAAATTTAAAGGCATAAACTAACCGTCCATTTAGGCGGTGAATAATTAAATGATTAAAATTACAGAAATTTAAAGGCACAAATTAACCGGCCATTTAGGCGGTGAATAATAAAGTAATAATAAATGACATAAGAATTTAAAAGAAGAAAGGAAGGAAGTAAGATCACAAGAGAGAATACTAAAGAAAAGGGGAAAGAACAAGAACAATTCTCAAAGAGAGAATTATAAGGAAACAACTAAACTTTTATTCAAGAATAATAATCACACTTACAAATGCAATCAAGTGATCTATTTATAGGCCACAAGATGCAATACAAACCACACAATTTCAATTATTCAACTAGACATAATTATATCTAATGGGCACTCACACACTTAAAGTTAAATGAATTTTAGCTATAATACACACCTAATATTAAATGGATTTTAGCTAAAATACATACCTAATAAAGCATTCATAAAGTTAAATGGATTTTAGCTATAATATCCACCTAATAGTTAAATGAATTTTAGCTAAAAAACACACCTAATAAAGCTCTCACATAAAAAATAAAAATAGATTTCTATAAATTGGTTTTTAATCTTCATTAGGATTAAAAATAATTCTTGGGCCTTCTCCAAATAATATCTTCCATGGGTTGCTCAAATTGGGCCTTAATTCTTCATGGGCTTGAATTTTTCATGGACTTTAATTTTTCATGTGCTTGATTTCTTCATGGACTTGAATTCTTCATGGGCTTGATTTCTCCATGGGTTTGATTTCTTCATGAACTTGAATTCTTCATGGGCTTTAATTCTTCATGCCTAAAAAAAAAATAAAAATAATTTAATGTTATTAATAAATTATATATTATATATATGTATTACACATGGCACATATATATATTATATTATATTATATATATATTACATGAATGCATATAATGATGTATATGTATTATATATAATTTTATATATTATTATTATTATTATTAAATTTTACTTTAAAATTTCATTTCATTCATTTTTCAATTTAAACTTGCATATAACCATAAAATATATATTAATATCTAATTTAAACTATTTTTAAGATCAAAAGAAGGGTATAATTATAATAAAATTTTTATAAAATTAATCACTAATCAAGTAGCTGTCAAAGCGCTGTGATCTATGAGGTCGCTCATCTCCCTCTGCCTTTCGAGCTCGCTTGAACACTTCATTACTCGAGCGCTCCTCCCGAGGTTCTCTTCTGGCGTCTCCGTTGTGCCTTCTCTTATTCTGGCTGGAGCCCCCAGCTTCTTCTCTCGACCCGACGGGCTTCTTCGTCCCGAAGGCGTCTTCCCATCGGATTTCCTTGGAAGCTCGTTCATAGAATTCCCCCAGGTCTTTGACCGGGGTTCGGTAGATGCTCTCGTAGAGCTTTCCGTCTTTTCGGAGGCCGGCGGAGATCGCCGTTAGGATACTTTCATCCGAGGGATCCTCGACGTTGCTCACCTCGCGCTTGAACCTGGCGATGTAATCCCTTAATGGCTCGTTTGCTTTCTGGAATACGGTGGCGAGGTGGCAAGGTGGCGCGAGCTGCCTCCTTAGAGCCCTGTATTGGTTAAGGAACCTCTGTTGGCATTCTTCCCAGCTGTTGATGCTACGAGGCGGAAGGCTCCTGAACCAAGCTCGGGGGATGTCTCCTAAGATTGCTGGGAAGGCGCGACATTTAGCCAGCGAGCTGGTTGTCTGTAGATCCATTTGCACGTTGTACGCATCCAGGTAATCATAGGGGTCGCTGTCCCCATTATATTGTGGCATGCTCGGGACCTTAAACCTCCGGGGCAGGGGTTCGAGCTCAATTTCTCTGGCGAACGGCGTCCTATCCCCACGGCCATTGTTCTGGCTGCGGACTCCTTGTCGTTCTTCCAGCTGTCGCACCCTTTGATACAGCTCTTCCACAGTTGAGTCCGGTCCTACTGATTGCTGGGCTTGCGATCGCCTGCTTCTTTCTCGGACTGGGGAGCGGTGAATTGGGGACGAATAGTTATCCCCGATATCTTCTTCCCCGGGTGGGTGTCTCTCCTCCCCCGGTTGGCGGACCCTGCGAGGCGACGCCGGTGGGTCGTGGACAGCCCGTGCTTGAGCTTGGGCCAGAATTCTGACCGCGTCAGCGAGTTGCATTACCGTATTCTCCAATGCTTCCTGGCGCTGCTGCCAGTCCCGGATCGTCCCTGTCCCAGTGATTTGGACAATAGGCTGGACAGGGACCCGTGGTGGTATGCCGGGAGCGTCTCCGGCGGGCGGCGACAAAGGAGTATCGGCTGTCGGGGCAATGGGTCCTCCATTTGGTGGTAAGTCTCGTGGTCGGTCGTGGTGATTTTCAGGTGGGTCGACCGTGGTCACTACCACGTGCAGACATGTTCTGTGGAAGTGGCATGTTCTCATTGTGTTGAGACATGAGTGACTGATTTTCTACAGTTTTACCTGACCTAAGTATCATACACTATGCACAAATAAAAATAAAGTAAAAAGAAACAGAGTTACCGAATTTATCAGGAGATGCTTCTTCTTATATTTTTTTTTTCCTTTTTGTTTTTGCCTCAATCTCTCCGGCAACGGCGCCAAAATTTGACTGCACTCCCACCCTGCAATTAAAACACAAAACAAAACACAATAAAAATTTTATATTTTTTTCTTTGTTTAGGTGAGAGGTTTTTACTCGTCAGTGTACGAGTGCAGTTGTAGTCCAAATTTAAATTTATATTTTCTGAATGAGTCCAAGTCGTCTACTGAGAGATTTATTTATGGCAAAATAAAAAGAATGTCACACAAGCACACACGCATTTGGATAAATTGGCAACAAGGTTTTTTATGGTTTTTTAAACAACAGATACTAGGAAATAAATTGAGGCAGTAATTGAAATAAATACTTTAAGTGAGAATATAAAATTGGATAGTACTTGAGTTAAGACAATTTCAGTGCCAACCCGTTGATTCCCAAATTTTAGCATAAAAGATTAGCAACATTAATTTAATTTCAGATATGAGGGTTTGTTATTAAATGCAATTAGAGATGATGATAGTTCTAGGTTAAGCAATCCCCATACATGATATGCGGGATTCTAATTTAAGCAACCACCATAAATTCAATTGCAATTAATACACAAAACAACTAAATTAATCATCCGGGTTTGGGTATTATAGCGTTTCCAGTTCTAGTAACTCTCATACATGGCATGAAAGCTCTAAGTTAGGCTTACGCTCCAATCCAAACCTAGTGATTTCTCAATAATTAAGATACACTCATACTGAAATTTAAATTAATGTTATTTATTTAAAGCGCAGCTTTCTTTGGGAATCATTGGCGTTGGACACTGTCCTTGCCTTAACCCAATATTAGATTTAGCTACTCATTTCCATTTAAAAGTTAATTGACATGAATTTAAACGACGTAATTTAAATAACAGAATTTAAATGACAAGAAATTTTAAAGGCATAAACTAACCGGCCATTTAGGCGGTGAATAATTAAATAACAAGAATTAAAATGACAAGAAATTTAAAGGCATAAACTAACCGTCCATTTAGGCGGTGAATAATTAAATGATTACAATTGCAGAAATTTAAAGGCACAAATTAACCGGCCATTTAGGCGGTGAATAATAAAGTAATAATAAATGACATAAGAATTTAAAAGAAAAAAGGAAGGAAGTAAGATCACAAGAGAGAATACTAAAGAAAAGGGGAAAGAACAAGAACAATTCTCAAAGAGAGAATTATAAGGAAACAACTAAACTTTTATTCAAGAATAATAATCACACTTACAAATGCAATCAAGTGATCTATTTATAGGCCACAAGATGCAATACAAACCACACAATTTCAATTATTCAACTAGACATAATTATATCTAATGGGCACTCACACACTTAAAGTTAAATGGATTTTAGCTATAATACACACCTAATATTAAATGAATTTTAGCTAAAATACATACCTAATAAAGCATTCATAAAGTTAAATGGATTTTAGCTATAATATCCACCTAATAGTTAAATGGATTTTAGCTAAAAAACACACCTAATAAAGCTCTCACATAAAAAATAAAAATAGATTTCTATAAATTGGTTTTTAATCTTCATTAGGATTAAAAATAATCCTTGGGCCTTCTCCAAATAATATCTTCCATGGGTTGCTCAAATTGGGCCTTAATTCTTCATGGGCTTGAATTTTTCATGGACTTTAATTTTTCATGTGCTTGATTTCTTCATGGACTTGAATTCTTCATGGGCTTGATTTCTCCATGGGTTTGATTTCTTCATGGACTTGAATTCTTCATGGACTTTAATTCTTCATGGGCTTTAATTCTTCATGCCTAAAAAAAAAATAAAAATAATTTAATGTTATTAATAAATTATATATTATATATATGTATTACACATGACACATATATATATATTATATTATATTATATATATATTACATGAATGCATATAATGATGTATATGTATTATATATAATTTTATATATTATTATTATTATTATTAAATTTTACTTTAAAATTTCATTTCATTCATTTTTCAATTTAAACTTGCATATAACCATAAAATATATATTAATATCTAATTTAAACTATTTTTAAGATCAAAAGAAGGGTATAATTATAATAAAATTTTTATAAAATTAATCACTAATCAAGTAGCTGTCAAAGCGCTGTGATCTATGAGGTCGCTCATCTCCCTCTGCCTTTCGAGCTAGCTTGAACACTTCATTACTAGAGCGCTCATCCCGAGCTTCTCTTCTGGCATCTCCGTTGTGCCTTCTCTTATTCTGGCTGGAGCCCCCAGCTTCTTCTCTCGACCCGACGGGCTTCTTCGTCCCGAAGGCGTCTTCCCATCGGATTTCCTTGGAAGCTCGTTCATAGAATTCCCCCAGGTCTTTGACCGGGGTTCGGTAGATGCTCTCGTAGAGCTTTCCGTCTTTTCGGAGGCCGGCGGAGATCGCCGTTAGGATACTTTCATCCGAGGGATCCTCGACGTTGCTCACCTCGCGCCTGAACCTGGCGATGTAATCCCTTAATGGCTCGTTTGCTTTCTGGAATACGGTGGCGAGGTGGCGCGAGCTGCCTCCTTAGAGCCCTGTATTGGTTAAGGAACCTCTGTTGGCATTCTTCCCAGCTGTTGATGCTACGAGGCGGAAGGCTCCTGAACCAAGCTCGGGGGATGTCTCCTAAGATTGCTGGGAAGGCGCGACATTTAGCCAGCGAGCTGGTTGTCTGTAGATCCATTTGCACGTTGTACGCATCCAGGTAATCATAGGGGTCGCTGTCCCCATTATATTGTGGCATGCTCGGGACCTTAAACCTCCGGGGCAGGGGTTCGAGCTCAATTTCTCTGGCGAACGGCGTCCTATCCCCACGGCCATTGTTCTGGCTGCGGACTCCTTGTCGTTCTTCCAGCTGTCGCACCCTTTGATACAGCTCTTCCACAGTTGAGTCCGGTCCTACTGATTGCTGGGCTTGCGATCGCCTGCTTCTTTCTCGGACTGGGGAGCGGTGAATTGGGGACGAATAGTTATCCCCGATATCTTCTTCCGCGGGTGGGTGTCTCTCCTCCCCCGGTTGGCGGACCCTGCGAGGCGACGCCGGTGGGTCGTGGACAGCCCGTGCTTGAGCTTGGGCCAGAATTCTGACCGCGTCAGCGAGTTGCATTACCGTATTCTCCAATGCTTCCTGGCGCTGCTGCCAGTCCCGGATCGTCCCTGTCCCAGTGATTTGGACAGTAGGCTGGACAGGGACCCGTGGTGGTATGCCGGGAGCGTCTCCGGCGGGTGGCGACAAAGGAGTATCGGTTGTCGGGGCAATGGGTCCTCCATTTGGTGGTAAGTCTCGTGGTCGGTCGTGGTGATTTTCAGGTGGGTCGACCGCCGCCTCGGAACTTCTAGTATTCCTTCCTCTAGCCATGGCTATTGATCAGAGCGGCCCCTTCCTCTAGCGCAAAAATGTCGACGTTTGATTTCGGCCGACCGTGATTCGTTTTGGGCCGCGGTGAGTCAATCCAAAAATACCGAGAAGGAAGGAAGAAAACCCCTCCCCCCAAAGTTCCAAGCGTGTACACCAGAATCTTTTACGTGGTTCGGCCAGAACGATGCCTAGTCCACAGCTGCCATCTGATTATTCTCTCAGAGTGGCGGTATCTGATTATTTTTTTTCTTGTCCTCCTTGCCCCTCATGGTCTCTTTGATTTTCATTTATTTTGAGGGGCTTTTACAATCTAGATAATATATAAAAATACAGTGTTTGTATAATGGGGGACAAACAGTTCTTACCGCCTTCGCAAGACCGGGAGTGGGATCCTCATTACGAGGGGCATGGGCTGTTACAGATAAAGTGATCGGACCCTACCTCTGACTTCTCAGCAGCTTTGCCGCTCATGCGAGCTGGAGGTTTTAGGCCAGCGACCTGGATGGTCCAGCGATCTGGAGGATATTTCAGGAGCTCGTTAGTCGATTGCTCTGAGCTCGTTGGGGGATTATCGGGAGCTCGCCATATGCTCGCTTTACGAGTTCCGAATTTTTGGTGGAGGCTGGACCTTCCTTGACGAGGTCGTCCGGGCCTTCTTGGCCTTGAGTGATTGGGCCGATCTATCGGACCGAGTCTGGCCCATGCGAGGTGATGCGGGAAATACATATAACAATTTCTTAAAGTCTTAAAAACAGAAATGTAAAACACCAAAAAAATATCACATTACACCATATGCTTCCATATATATAGATCATACATACATGATAATGAATAATTATTATATATTTACAATTTAAATACGTAATACAATATGAATAACATATAATATTACATTATAATGATGATATGACCGTTACATTCAATATTTTCCAAATAATCACTGCCACTACAATGTGGGGTGGAGAAACAAGTGTAGTAGACAATCCAGAAATCTGAACAATGATTATATATTGAATAGTAATAACAATTCATTGATTATATTGAATAGTAATAACAATTCATTGATAAAAATGAAAGAACACCATCTTCTTTGAACTTCTATAACAAAGCAATTTATCTATACGCGCAACGGATGTTGAACTTTCTTTACCCTATCAGCGATAATAATGCTGACAATGACATACTACTAATCGGAAGCAAACAAATAGCTGCGGTCTAGGCTCCAAACTTGGGAACTTTGGCGGTAGAGATTTGGGCAAGGAAGTGCTCCGCCACGATCCGCCGTTGGATCTTCCCGGTAGCAGTCTTTGGCAGCGAATCGGTGATGAAAACCTTCTTGGGCACCTTAAATGCTGCAACATTCTTCTTGCAGAAGCTCCTCACCTCTGCTTCATCTATATTTGATCCTTCATTGGGAATTACAGCACAGTTTATCTGTGAACAAGACAGATGATGAAAATGTCATTTTCACAGCCTCTTTTATGCATATATATACATATATTTGCTACAGATGAAAACTCAATACAACTAACTCTAATAGCATTAGAGTCCAGACTCGGGTTATAGAAGTGTTGAAAAAATGAAGGTGATTAAATCTAAGTGATTGGGGAAATATTTCTCAAAACCAATTGGGTTTCTATGTAATTTCATAAATGAGGGGTCATCTAAAAGGTCAAAAGGTCATGAGCCGGTGTCTTTAAGGATTGAAACATAAATTTTCGAAGTCAAAAAGTAGAAAAATATTTCACTTTCAACGTTAGGCGTTCGTCCCTGTTTCAAAATCAATAACTTAGATCAAGAGTTCGTATTGAGGAAAACGATGGGCTGAATGCGTACACGGCAAGCATGTGGGAGAGTTCTAGTGGTTTCTTCCATGGTCAAGTAACTCTGTGCCATTGTAGACCACAGAATCATGAAAGAGACCATGCAACGTGGACGATGCAACCATCTTCCAGAAAGTTCAGGATAATATTGAAGGGCTGGTTAGGATGGAATTTTCAGTTAGTTTACCTCTTCGCCGTATTTGTCATCGGGAACTCCGAAAGCTACCGCTTGATTTATGTAGGGATGAGATAGAAGGACGGAGTCCACTTCAATTGGTGAGATCTTCTCTCCTGCAAAATACACGAAATTATTATGTCAGAATTGCCAACATCATGTAATTTTTAACTCGATGCCAGATCCTTGAATCTGACAGGAAATTCTCACTGAATTAGTGCAAATTCGGTTAAGAAATTAGAAGAAAATGAGAAGAATTTCAGAGGAAGAGGAAAGGCAGAAAGACAGGGAGGGAAATCAGAGAGAGAGAGAGAGAGAGAGAAGAGAGATTGAGAGGTAGATCATAAACTATCTAACTTCTGTCTAAAAGAACGACCTTTTGATCTGCCCAGTCTTTCTACCCGAAAATGTATCCCCCCCTTAGTCATTAGGAAGATGACACTCGACAAGATTCATGAAGGCAGTTTAGACTCAACTAAATTCAATTTTCACAAGTTATTGCCAAACATGATGAATCGTACCATTATGTTCTTGTTCCCCTATGGCTCAATTTTTGGTTCCTTTTCATGACTGTCTATCAAATTTCGTTCATGATTTGTATAAAACCCTGAAGATTTTCACAAGAAAGCCGTGGCAAAAGTTTATGTGAATTGGGTAACCTTTTTTTTTATCTATTTGGAACTAACCAAACTTTTGAGTTTACATGCAAAATTTCAATCAAAAGTACCCTTCCGAATCTTCTAATCAGAAGGACTCTAGTAAACGAAAAAGAACCACGGGAAACTTTTCTGACAATAACCAGTGGTTGATGTCTTGGTGGCTGATTAGTCAATGCTTCCATCTCATCCTGAATCGTCAGGTGTGAGCTAAACTGCCAAACTTACCCAAATGACCTAAAAATGAAGGATAATCCTACATCTTCAGGCGCGCCATAAAGATGACCTAAAAACTCACCCAATTGACCCAAATAACATGGTACAAATAAATACAAGGTCGATTGATTGCACGTTTGAATTTTTCGGTTTGTGTGAAAGTAGTAGATTGAAACCGATAAGAGAATTTAAACCACATAGGAATATGACATGAATGAAAAATCTTACCTCCACGGTTGATCAACTCCTTGATGCGCCCAACAAGATGCAGATATCCATCCGAGTCCAAGAACCCGAGGTCTCCAGTGTGGAACCACCCGAATCGAAACGCAGATTTATTAGCTTCCGGGTTGTTTTTGTACCCTAGGGTCACGTTCGGTCCCCTAATACAAACCTCCCCACTTTCACCAGCCCCTTGTTCCACACCATTTTCATCCAATATACCCATCTCCTGACCCACGGGTTTTCCAACCGACCCGGGTTTGTGCGGGCCATCCTGGGGTAACGGGTTGGATGCCATGAGATGGCTCGCCTCCGTCATGGCATAAGCCTCCAACACCGGCGCGCCAAACGACTCCTCAAGCCGGGCCATTATGGCTGGGGCGAGTGAGGCGCTGCAGCTCCGAATAAACCGGAGTTTCGGGTAAGAGGACTCGGGCTTGCTGAGGTGGCGGTCGAGTATGATTTGGTGTATGGTAGGGACGGCTGTGTACCATGTGGCGTTGTACTTATTCATGTCTGACCAGAATGTTGAGGCCGAGAACCGGCCGGCAGCCGGGAGAGCAACAGCGGCACCGGCGCCGAGCGAACTCAGTAGCCCGGCGAGGAGTCCGTGGACGTGGAAGAGCGGGAGGACGATGACAGTAGAGTCCGATTCGGTGAGTTTGTAAACCGACTTGATGTTTTTGACGGACGAAGCTAAGTTGAGCTGAGTTAACGGAACGCCTTTGGGCCGACTCGTGGTGCCGGAAGTGTGTAGGAACAAAGCGACATCGGATGGCTCGTTCTCGATTTTGGCGACCTCGTCTAGGTTTGACTCGGATTGAGTCAAAGAGAGCGTGACATCCGAGTCGGGCTGAGGCAACTCAGCTGTCACGTGTGGGATTTTGAGCTTCGACGCAGCGGCTTTAGCCGGCTCATTTCCTTGTTTTGATGTCAACAAGAGCTTGGACTCCGAGTCGGAGAGGTAGAACTCAAACTCTTCCGTTGTGTAAGCCTGATTCAGCGGCGCAGCAGTGGCTCGAACGCGGATTACGGCCAAAAACATGACCACGAACTGCAACCACGTTAAGAAAGATTAAACGGCTTGAAAGCGACAAAAATCCTTTGTTTGGCTACCGAGAAAATGATGTAAAACGCACTAAATTAAAAAATTCCCAAATCTCAACAAACCTAGCGACTAGCGTTGCGTAAACGGCTGGAAATCAGTTTCAAATTTGTATTCGCCAAATAAAAAACAAGAAGAAACATTTTTTTACAGCGGAGGAACCGGTGGAACAATAACGACAAATTAAAAAAAAAAAAAAATCAAACAAACCTCGATGGTGTTGGGGAAGGTGAGTGCGACGACATCGCCGGGCTTAACTCCGGCAACGAGGAGGCGAGAAGCGGCCTGTTCTATGAGCTCATGAAGACGGCCATGCGTGACATCGAACTTGCCGGAAACGGAGATCGCTCTACGGGAGGGAAACTCCACGGCGACCTGCTTCAACAATCCGGTGAGCGTGAATCGGTCCATATCTTACGATCAAACAAAACGGAAAACAGCAAAAGAGATCGCTGAGAACAGGGAAACGAGAGTGGATACGATAGATAGATAGGGAAGACGATGAGATGAGAAGAGAAGAAAAACGTGAAGTGAAGAAAAGAGAGGCGGTTGCGGGCTCTATATAGGCGTGCAAATCCACACGGATTCCATGGCGAGAGGGCTTCATCCGGGAAGGTGGACTCGAGGGAGGCCGTGTGACACGTGGCGAAACCATTCGGAGCCGATTTTGGTTGGCCGGGTGGAATCTAGCTTATTAGTCGGATCGGATGCCTAAGGCCCTGTTTGTTTGCGACTTACTCAGTCTTTCCCCTCTCTCTCTTTTCTTTTTCTTTTTTGTGAATTTCTTTTTCAATTTTAATTTAATATACACAATAAGATAAGCAAAGTTGGCGGAGAAAGTTTGGCTTTAAGCAGTGCTACTGGCGACAACAAAGCAGAAAAAGGAATTATAATCTATAAAAATGCCATACGCGGCGTTAGGGCTTAAATATTATTAAACATACTTAATATTATACCAAGCTGTGAGTCGCATAAAAATGAAATACTTGGTAAAATAGGGAGGTTGAGATCAGGTTGGTTAGTGATAATGAATTGATGACGCGTTTGGATTCTTGAAAATTGTTCAGCTAAGAAGACTTAACATCAGATTTCGATTTCTAAGGGTTCATATTTCCTATTTTATTTTATTGATTTTTCATCAAATTTTAATGGAATTTAAAAATAAAAATATCAATACGTTGGTTATTGACACCAAATCAAGAGTTCCACAGTGACATAACATTAATAATTTTTACGAGTTATTAATAAGGACAAACAATAAAATATCAACCTCACCTCACAACATTAAACCATTAAATCAAAAATAAATTGTCGCTCCCTTTTCTACAAAGAATTAATGTGTAATGTAATTCACTCAATATTTTATATATTTATATGAAATTAAAGGCTGAGAATGTTGGGAGATATATGCAGAGCATGTAGAGAAGATACCAACGTTACACCTAGCTAGCTAGCTAGCTAGCATACGGAGACAAAATAATAATAATAATAATAATAATAATAATGCAACTTCAAGTTAGTATGATGAATGACACCTACCTGTACTAATTCAATTAATTGATTAATTTGATACGTGCCCAAATCCTCAACCAAACAAGTACGGGGGCTTGTGATTATTTCACCACCATTCTTTCTTTAGGGGGGACAAAATAAAGCCCAAATGTTGCTTTACTATTGCAGCTTCAAGAAGGAAAATATATACTAATCCCTCTGACGTAAACATCCTCCTTTTTTAGGTAAAATTCTTCCCCCCCTTTTTTCCCTGCTGAATTCTGCTTTAGTACAAGTCTTTATGGCATCGGTATACCTTTGTTTTTTTCCTTACGGTTAAAGTCACTAACTGAAATTAAATAAACATTTTATTTGTTTAGTTTTGCTCCGTTAACTTTAGTGCTTAGACAGGATTTGGTCACCTACTATGTCACTAGGGTTTAAGTCTCTACGGAGTGTAGTTAAGTAGTATTTATTAATTAAAATATAAATTAAAAAAATAGATATAAAAAATATTTTAAATAAAAATATTTTTTTATTATATTTGTTAAATTTATCTATCAACTCTTGAAAAATAAGTCACGTGACTTTTTATCTAAATTATTTTAGATAAATTTATCTTGAAATTTAAAATAAAAAAAAATAATACATATGTCCTCTAATACATTCAAAAAATTTTAACAAATAATTTGATAAAATTTTTAAAATGCATCTCAATTTTATCTTAATCATTTTATATCTTAATTCAGAAAATATTATAATATTATCTTACTCATTTTATATCCCCTTAGTGTATTAATAAATTTAATCACTACATAGTTAAGGTGTAATGATTCAATAAGAAATGATTATAATAATAATAATATTAGAGCATACTACCGTAATTCTTACAAGTCAAAAAACAAGTTTACTAGGACACGCCCTCTTTGTTTCCTATTGAATGAGAAAATAATTAATGTAATTATTATATCGTATTATTATAATATAAATTTCAAAGATATGATACCATACTCTGTAATTTTTTTTTAAAAAAAAATATTCATAATTATTATTATATATTTAACTTGCGATATCATATTAAACTAAAGACGGTGAGAATTTTTTTTATACTCTCGAGACATTAAAATAGTATTTTTTAAACTAATCACATATTATTGACGCATGTTTATGATGAGAGTGATGTAGTAAATATAATAGCAACTCAGTTAAATATATTTACAAAATTACTAATAAGATGAAATTAATTTAAAAATATTACTAACGTGACACTTTAAATGCGCAGGATACTTTTCTTCGCATTTAAATCGTATAGAGATGGACGAGGCGTGAGATTTTAATTAAAATTTACTTTAATTTTATATTTAAGAGTCCCTTAAGCTTTGTACATTGTATGTGGAGGTCCTCCTTCCAAGCAGAAGCAGGGAAAGGGAGGGAGCAGGTAGAACCAAGGGAGCTTAATTGGGTGGTGGTGGTGGTGGCTGGGGGACCACCATCTCGCGCGCATTCGGCTTTTCTGCGCAAGTTGCAACGGACGCAAAGCCAAAGCCCACACAATTTGAATTTTACTTTGATTTCTCTTCCTTCCTTCCACCTCTTCTGGTCGTTGGTCGACCACAAAAAGACTGAAAGCCGCAACTTGTGTTCCTTCATCATTTAGAAATTGCAAACCTTCAAGATATGAATGAACGAATACAAGAACAACATAATCACAAGTGAGTTAGATTGATCTTACGGAAACCACCACCAACTCTTACTAATTAAGTTAACAAAACAAACCAAAATCAACAAAAAAATTTGAATTTATGGGGAGATGATGATACACATATCACCCTTTGTCAAAGCAAAGAGCATTTGCGAAAATTAAATTCCTACAATTGGCCGGCTGGCTGGGTCAGAGGACACAATCAAACAATACATCATTATCCTTTTTGGGAGAAATTTTATTAATTTATATTATTTTTTTTATTATTAAGGGGGGACGTGGGCCCTATAAAAAAAGAGTGGGACCCACACCTCTCCCTCCTCCAATTCACGTCGATCGACAGAACAGGCCTGCCTGCCTCTTCATATGACATGATGTAACTGATAGTATTGGGGAATAGGGGTTAACATGGACTAACTTATTTGTTTAACATTAGGTAGTGAAGATTGATGACGTGATTTAGTTGGTTGGGAGTATTGTCCTGTACTGTACACCCACTTCTGTATAAAGTTGGTATTCTGTAACAATTATTATTTAATAATTATTTTATTAAATTAACATTATCTGATACAATTGGTCGGTTGGGTCGGAGGACAAAATCAAATCATGCATCATTATCCTTTTTGGGAGAAATTTTACTAATTTTGTTTTTCTTATTAAAAGTTTTTTTAAAAAAAAAATTCATATTACGTAAATTGGTTTATTGTTCTTGTTAAATTAGGAGAGGGCGTGAGACTTATATTATAGGGAGAGGGTGGGACCCACAAGGGCAGTCACGTGAGGCCCAGAATTTTTATTTTTACAATAATTTACTACTGCCCCCATTGGGCTATAATTTTTTTTTTTGTTTTTTTCAATAATTTATTACTAAAAATAAAAAAAAAAAAGTATGTATTGAAGAAAACAAATATATAATGGCCCACTAATAACCATCACAATATTTTTTTATAATTTGTTCATAATTTTTTTTAAATCAAATATTAAAGAAAATAATGAAACAAATAAAGCAAGTATTGAACAAATTAATATTGCACAACTTCATATGAATTTCAAATTAAGAATTATAATAATGAATTATAATGTTAATTTTTGAGATCAAATTAAAAGAGTTTACTTATAAATAAATTTATGTCGGTCTTCGAAATCAAGACAATCCATTCTAATTTGGTTCAATGAATTTGGTGATTGATTGGAATATAATATAAGTAAAAATGTAATATTTTATTTATACTGTTATCTTTTTAAAATAAATAATGAGAAACAAAGAGTTTGTGATTTTTTTGTGAAAAAAATTTAGTAATTAAAAAAAATGATAAAATTTAAGCTCGTATTAGAGATATCAATAGTGCACACAATTAAGTTAGAAACAACTGTAAAATCTTAATGAATCAAGAGTAAAATATTGAGGTAATTTTTTTTCTAACAGTTAGAATAAATATTGTGTGATTATTGAATTCATCTGAATGCATTAATTAATTGTGTTTGATTTCTTCTACGACAAAGACTAACCTTCCATGATCATAATGAGTCTAAATATTCAAATAATCAACGTAACTTTCTTGAACAATTGCAATTTTTAGTATGAAAAATCATAATAAATAATTGTAAAAAAATTTATATTTTAATGTTATTATTATTATTATCTTTTTTAAAAAAAATTATATTTATTATATTGAAATTTACCCCACTAAATCAAAATTTTGATCTGGGACCCATGCCTCTCCCCTTCCCAACTTGTGTTTATCAATATAACATGAAAAATGTTATTGGTACATCATTGTGTATATTTTGGGCTACACAATGATATACCAATATCTAAAATACCCTCACTCAAGGTAGTGAGGTGCAATCATGCGAGGAGTATTTTTATTATTTATGTGTCTTGTATAACTCAAGATATATATAAATGATGTACAAATAACATAACCCATATAACATACCTCTTTATATGACATGATCTAACTAATAGTACTTGGAATAGGTGTTAACATGGACTAAATTATTTGTTTAACTGAAAATTGTTGGCGTAATTTATTTGGTTAGGAGTAGGTTTGTTTAAAAAAATTGATAAATTAAGAAAGCCAACTTAATCAAATTGTACCGCATCGCATCAGGTGATTTTTTGAAGGGGGCAATTTGACATAATTTGAGAAATTCTCAAATCGTACAGTTTGTAGTTTGAGAATTTTTTGGTTCAATTTGAACTGAACCATCCAATTATTATAATGTAATAATAAAAAAATTATGAAATAATTTACCAAACAATTTATTTTGATTCATGATTTTTATATACATGACTCAAAATATATGTTTATACAATATATTTATAAATAGATTGTATAAATGAAAGATTATTTATATGTAATTTATTTATTTATTTTAATTTATGAACTAAATGATTGATGAAAAAATTTATGAAATCCTAAAAATCTCACCATGAAAATAGATGAATTAATATTTTGAATATTTTTTACAATTTCATAAATTGCGCCGCAAATATAGTGTGATTGGGTGTGATTTTCGTTTACCACAGACCACACGATCTGATTTAATAAAAAAAAAGGGCACGAACAATTTAACATATTAAAAATATTAAAAAGCGACCAAATGGGACCGTGCCCACCCCTAGTTTTAATCAAGGATTTGGTAACCGTCAGTTTTATTATTTGATAGGAAACACTGAAACCGTCGGTTTATTAATTCTCGTGAATTGTTAAGAGTGTTATTAATTTATATATTGGCATGACAATACCACGTGGCAGAGGGCATATTCCAGGAGCAGTATATATCGATGCGACATATCGTCAGGGCACGCAATCCCGAACTCGCTTTCTGTCGTGGCATTACGATGTGAATTGTGGCTGGTAAATAAATCTGGCATTGCTGTGACACAATACATCACACGTTGATGACGACCGCCGTGACTGCATGCCACGTGTGATATTGAAAATCAAGTCCCCGTGGTTGCTCCAAGTGGGGAGCCGTCACATCACCGTCGACGGTTCTAGTAGGTCGGCCTAGCATGGCTCCCGGGTCCCCAGTCAATATACGGGTCGTGCCTTCTTCTGGATCCCACCTCACAAATATCAAGGACAAATGAATAATGAATGATACTTTAGACAAATGAGACGTCAAAATGCAATTAAACTAAATCGGCAAAAAGGGAATACTTTAGTAAAAATGATATTATAATAAATTTGGTTGAGTTTAATAAATTTTAATAATTAATAATTATTGAATTGAATTAATTAAAAATAACCCATTACTGAATTTATTATAAACCTAATAAATTCGCGAATAAATAAAGACCCCCAACAAAATATAAGAATTACCCATGTTTTGGCAAAGAATATTCAAAGCAGGGCAATTCTGAGTTTTTACTGCTTCGGCTGCCCGATGGGGCACAGCTGGCGTCGGCAATGCACGCGGTTTAGAGATGCGTAATAATAATATCAGATCAGAAGGATTGGGCTGGCGGATCGGATTCCGGAACGCACAACGACGAAGTAACTATAGATAGAAAGAGAGAGAGCAACCAATTGAAGTGGAAATGACTGTAATCTGTCCCAATGTGTCCTCTGTCTGCTCTGCTTTATACACCAACCCACTGCTAGTGCTCGATTTCTCTTGTCACAACTGGAGGCTCTGCTTGCCCAAAATCACAAGGGAAGGGAGGCCTCACCTCACCTCATTCTAGCTAGCATTCTACTACTATTACTATAAAATAAAAAAATATGAACTCTATTTGAGTTTGTAATTTTAAAATTTTAGTTATTGCAATAAGAATATCTTATTTTTGTTTAGTTTTAATTATGGATCGTCATCAGTCTCTTTTAATATTGCCGTTGAAGTATTCCATGTCAAAATGATATTTAATTGACCTGAATAATGAGTGGAAAAAATTATTCACCATGGACAGATAGATAAAAAAAAATATAATTACCAAAAAAAAAAAAAAAAAAGAAAGAAAGAATTTCAACAGTAATAATTTTTGTTATCTCATTGTTCAATGAATTACATATTAATTTATTATATCATATTTTAACAGGTAGACAACATCTAATAGGACTAGATGACAACCCATGGTTAAATAAAAGTAGCATTCTAATATTGGGAATTTAGATTCAGGTTAAAATAAAAAAAAAAATCTGGTAAAATTCACTATTTCGGGATTTCATACTTTTTAAAGGTAAATTTAAAATTACACTCAATTTGGGAGACTTTTGGTCAAAATTTCTAGGATTTATTTTTAGAATTTAAGGTTTCATGATTAACTATTTTTCCAAAGATTCCAGGTTTTATTTTCTAGACTAGATCCCTATTGTGATATTGAGGGCGTTACTTTAATTTTTCACAATTGAAACTGAAAGTCGTGGTTCAATAGTTTTATTTGGTTGGATTAAATTTTGGTGCTTCCTTGTTGAGCCGTAGAAACAAGTTTTCGCTTGATGTCTGGCTACTCTCATTCGGCCCCCATATAGCATCGAGAGTTTTAGAGCCCAAGTCTTTATTGGCCCAACATAGCCGCCGCCACGCCACCACATTATCGCTTTGCTTTTCCTATATAGAATTTTATTTACCTTAATTTGACGGGTGGGTTAAGATTTCGCTCAAGTTGAAAATGCATCCCAAGAAATTTAATAAGATTTCCACTCTCTAGGCTTGAAAATCAAGACCCCACTGGATGATAACTAATTTTGATTAGGTTGGATTGAGTTCGTCCTAAATCCAATCATAAATAATCTTTTTCTAATTATATATAAAACTCAAGTCAACCTAGCTTAAAAGCATCCATATTAACTTATTTTTATATGTTGATTGGATTGCTTAATGTGATGTTTAGCATAAACTTGGATATAAGGAGTTGGGCTCGATGTCTAGCTGCTCCGGTTCGGGCCTTCATAGCATTGCTGGTTGTAGAGCCCAACACTGGGCCAGCCCAGCAATGGCCACCACGATCACAATGCTATATAGTCCTTTATTTTCCCTATAAAATTTTATTTCCCTTAATTTGAAAACTTTAAATTTATGCAGCAAACGAGTAAATAACTTAAATTTCATGAATTGAACTCTTAGGATGATCGCTTCGGTATTCATCGTTTATGTCCTTAATTCTGGTAAAAGAAATAAATCGTAAATATGAAACTTTGTTTTATTATGCAGGGTAAGGATCAAATTTACGACCATTGATATGAACTTATATTACTTAGCTGACCACTTGACGTATACGCTGAGGATTCATAAATTAAATTCTTTGTGGTTATTATGGATGTTCATTAAATTTATACGTTGCACACTTCAACCATAGGGACAAACAAAACAAAAAAAAACGTACTCATGTGGTGGATGATGCATAGTTTCATTCGTATGGAAATTGATAGGAGAAACAAAACGGATCACACCTACATAAGCCTTTGGATCTGGAGATTTCTTTCTTATTGTAAGCTAAACCTAATTAGAAACCCATGTATATGTAACTATAATAAGAAGATGATTGACGAAGAAGATCAGTAGGGAGCCATAGCCGGAGCATCCGTGAACTTCACCGCGTGCACGCTTCCTGATTCCGGCCCTTCTGCAACAAATCCAGAGCTCCTTATCACCTCCGCCATTCCTCTCCGTGCAATTTTCGCTTGCGCTTCACAGAACTTCGGAAGAAACACACCTGCCAGTTCAAACAAATCAGTATTCAATATTCTCCTAAGCGATTTGATCAGAGATGCTATCAATGAAATGATAGGATTTCTGTAATCATCTGCCACTTGTAATGAATATTTTCTTTCTTACTTCATTTATTTTTTGCGTTAATTAGGAGCGTACCTTCGCCGGCGGCAAGATTGAAGTAGAGGTTGACGACGTTGGGGCATCCATTGTAGCACTGCGACGAGCAAAGCTTCTGCGCAAATTGAGACTCCAGAAGAGAGTCCGACGAGATTCCGAGCGCGGTTCTGTCGAGGCCGCAGGATTCGACGCAGTGATCGGTCTCGATCCAGTCCTTGATCTTGTCAGCCTCGATCTCCGACGACCTGCAAATGTAACCTTCCTCGCCGGTTCTCCTCACCGTCTTCTCCAGCACGCAGCGCTTGCCGGACGACGATACCGCAAACGAGCACGAGTTCTTGTTCAGATTCTCGCACTCTGTTCCTTCACCTGCATTCACGCATGCATCACCGCTTATAACTCGTGAAAAAACAAATTTTAGAATACCCACTTATCAAATAAGTTGTTAAAAGAACTCATGTCAATTACTAAAATGCCATTTAAATATTTAATTTTAATATATAAGAAATATCACTCTAAATATAATAAAATTAAATATTTAAGTAGCATTCCTATATGGATTATAAATTTTGATGTAAAGAAATATCATTTGAAGTTTTTATTATTTTATATAGCAATGATTTTGGAAACGGAAGTGGTTTTTTTCTTCTTTTAAAAATGGATTTATTAAATACATTCTTGAAACTTATTTTGTTTGGAAATACAAAAATCAATTTTTTAAATCATTGCGAAGACAAACAAACTTATGATTCGTAGTCGTAGGAAAGCGCCTTGTCATGTACTTGTGTGTACCGCTTTCAATATCGTCTATTATTATTCTTAATAAAATAATAAATATAAAAACTTTAATGGAACGCAATCGCAAACATTGAATTAGATTGACTCACCGAACGTGGGGTGCACGCATAAGGCAAGGGCAAGAGCCAGGATTGGGAGGGCCTTGATTGCAAGAAGAAAAGCCATGGTAGGGCACAGACGAAGAAGAAGAAGAAGACACCTGGGGTAGGGTTGGGGAATGGCTTTGTGAAGATTCATTGTGGGGAGGAACAAAGCTATTTATAGTGAGTTTTGGTGGAACTGTAACAGTTCAGTTAGGAAAGAAAGATGGCTATGGAAGACATTAGGTGCACATTTGAAAGCAATGTCACCTTACCTTTTGGACGTTGGTGATTCTCATTGGTGACCTTATGGTCAATGCCAGGACCTTCCAACCGGCCACTGTTTTTAAATCATTTACGCTCTGGTTAATTTGTACAACTTACTTCTTCTTTCTTGCTATCAAATTTGTTTTTATGAAGCAATAGTTGACGAATTTGAGAAAAAAATAAAAATATATATATATATATATATACACAATAAAATAAGATAAAAATACTCATCAAACTGACTTAAAATCACAAAAATGTTATTACTATTATTATTATTATTAATATATCATTTAATTAATTACATTTTGTAAATAAAATATCTATTAATTAAAAATATTTTATTATGAATGAGAACCGCAACTACAACTTTTTGAATATGAACCGGTTGGTGTGCCTGCACCAAAAATTACTTTATAAATTTATTAATTATATTGTTAAATAACTATAAATACAATTTATATAATGATAAAATTAAAATATTAAGATTTTTTACATTTGAGCAAACTCACCTCAATCAACTTTAATTTCCCTCCATTTAACTAAACTGTATATTGAATTAAGAAAATTATAATATCCCTTGATTTTTTATACAAGTCTCGATCAAATTACAAGAACAAGCGTAAAATCGTGAAAGATAAACCAGAAATATAAAGAACACGAGATTTACGTGTATGTGTTTAGATTCGTAAAGAGACTCCGCCTCTAATCAATCTATATTAGAGACTTTATCGATTACAAGAGTACATCGACTTATAACAAGAACTCAAGAAATACAGTATTGCAAAGAAAATCAAAGAATTGAAAGTAAATACAGATTATTCAATCACCAAGAATTATTTGTACAAATAATCTCTTGATTGTAATCCCTCACGCCTCAGGCGTATTTACAATAGAGATTATGTAGTACAAGTAAATATTACCAACAACAAGTCGATCGATCGAATGAAGAGATTCACGAGAGTGTCTTTGTTTATGCACCAAAAGTAATGTTTTCAAAAAGAGAAATGAGTCAATTTGTCGATTAGGACAACAAAGAATCCTTATATAATAGCGAGAAATCGAGATGGACTAAAGAGAAACACACATGGGCCACACTCGGCTTTAGCTAAGTAACAAATCTCAACCCACATTAAGAATGGATTTAATCCCACAATATTAATCAGCATAATTATCAACAACAAATTATATATATACATAATAAAAAATTGTATTTAAATGTATATAAAATAAAAATTCAATAACATATAAAAAAAATGCAAACAGAATACATATGAAAAACATAAATAATAAAAATTATTTTAATACATTTTGAATCGCCGTAGTGAACAGTATCAATGAACACACAACTTATTACATTTAAAATTAAACTCAACTTAAAATGCACAAACGGGTTCGAGTTGGGAGAAGTGGGCGAAATTACCCCCATATCCAGCGTCGCTTTTCACAATTCCTGATTTCCCGGAGGGGGAACGGAGAATCAGTTAAGTTAGCAGCCAAGCAGGCCATGACCATGACCCATGAGTTCAGGTCAATGAGTCACGCCACCGATGGCGCGCTGAAAGAAATGCGGGACCACATGATTGGGGGGAAGAAGTCTTCTTCGTTGAATCCAATGAACTCATCTTTTCAATTTGAATGACGCAAAAAATAAAATAAACGAATTATATATTAAAAAATCAATTTATATTTTAGTAAATAGTTACTCATATGCGTGAATAATTACATTATTATTATGTTTTAGTAGGAACTCTATTTGTGTGTGAACAAAATAATTTTTTTAAAAGTAACGCTTACTATTGTTCTTAAGATTACTCTAATAAAAACAAAAATCTATTTATCGTTTTATAATCTATCATTGTTTATTTATTTTTAGTCTTGCACATTCGGCACCCGAAAACTTGGCAGTGGCCAGTGAGCATTGAAAATACAGAGAGGCTGCCTAACCGTTATTGGGTTGGGCCCTCTGAAATTTGAACACTCGTCGGCACTTCTACACTTCTTCTTGCCTGCCTAACTATGATCCCCTCTCAGTTGTCAAGCTTGAATGCAAGCCTTAGCCCCCATCATTTCAAAAGCAAATTGTATACTACAACTATATTTTGCACTTTTATGGTTTTGCTCAAATAAGTTAGTTTTTACAAGTTTACTTATTTTGAAACCAAACAATAATTTCTCAAACTCGAGTGTGATTAATATTGTGAATTTAAACTTGAGAGAATTTGTCACTGAAAATTTAAATTTTTAAGTAAAACTAGTTATAATTAAAGAAAGTTCAAACAATATTAGGAGGAGTATTAAGGTACGAGAATATATACTTAATCTTGTACTTTATTAGAAAAATGAAGACCCTTGTCTTGCTCTCACTTGTCTGACCAAGCAGCATTCCCTTTTCTTTTCTTTTTACAAGACAACTTTGTAGAAATCTTGGTTATTTTGTAACTATTGCTGATCGATCCATCTACCAAACAAAAGAAAAAATCAAATCCAAGATGACTTTTCTTACCAGCGTGGATTGCATGGCATGAACTTCGGCTATCTCTTCGCCGTATGTGACCAATTGACAATGTCATGACCCACCACTAAAGCGTATAATCATCAACAATACTTGGAATTCTCCAACTACTTATGGCATCAGAGGCTGCATTTCTCCTACCCTTCCGGACATGTGATTCTCGCATGCAAGTAATGTCAACACAAACATCCTGCTATATAGTGTGTGAGCCAACTTCTAATTTTATGCAACGATTATGTATTTATCCCATTACTATAATATGTATGAATGTACAAATATAACTTTGTAATATCCATGATTAAAAGATTATGATGCGATGATTGAGAATGTCATGGATTTTACTAAAGGATAATGTTCCTTTGTCTACAATTCAAATCAAACTTTATTCAACCCTTACATGCACAGTTACGCGATGTAGGGGTGAATGAGATTTTGGTTCAACGAGCACAATCATTTAAGAAATTATAACTTGGATCAAGAGGAGAGAAAACTAATTAAGCATGTCTGATGCAAGATGGTAAGTTGATGAAACTTTTCTCAATATTACATTAAGGTAGCGTTTGTTAAATGAGTAAGATAAAAGAATATTAAAATAAGGCCGGGATACTTATAAATCAAGATATAAAATTGTTAAAATAAGACTGTAAATCATTTTAAGATTTTTATTAAATTATTTGTTAAATTTATTGGAATTCATTAAGAATTATACTTTCTTTCTATATGTTTGTTAAATGCATATGATAAACACCGAGATAAGAGTTTTTTTTAATCAAAATATTTTTACTATCAAATATCTAAATTTATTTTCAATGAAAATATTATAATTATTATAAATAATATATAAAAAAACAAAAAAAGGGAAGTGGGTAAAGGACAATCTGGAAATTTGAAGAAAATGTGGAACACTGATGGTGGTGGCAGAAGATTAAGAACAAATTCAAAGAAAAATTTTGAAGAAAATCAGGAATCAAATAAGAATAGGATTTGGAAATTGGATGAGGAGGAAGAGGAGATTTGGAATCAGTAATCAGAACCTTGATTAAGAACATCTAAGAAGACAAAATTGCAAATCAGATTAAGAATTGATCTAGAAATTATAAATCAAAATTGATTTTAAGAACAAATAAGAGGAAGAAATCGAAAATTAGATTAAAAGCAGATTTGGAAATCCAAAGCGGTGGTAGTGGAGAGTAGCAGGGATAGGGATAGGGATAGGGGCGGGGTCGAGGATGGTGGTGGAGGTGGGGGGTAACCAGCGGTGGCAATGAGAATTTTGGCGAAGGAGACCAACGGTGAAGTGAATGGGGAAATCGGTGAGAATATGACGAAGAAGAAATGGGTAAGAAAGAAATCGGTGAATAGAGGTTTTTTTGGTGGCGAGAAAGAAAATGGACATGTGAAAAAAAATGTGTAAGGAAAAAGATGAAGACGTGAAAAGAAATAGATGTGGGTTTTATATAAGAATATATTGGTAATTTGATTTTATCTGTAAAATGTCAAATAAATTTATTTGACGAAAAAGATCATATAAATTTATCTAAAAAAAAGTGAGATAAGAGGATACGTGAGAATTTTTTCAAAAAAGATCAAATAAGTTTAAGATATACATTGAAAATGACAAACATTCAAAATGTTTTTCATATTTAATATTTTTTCCTCATATCTTAATTAACGAACATCACATGTAGAAACAAAATTGGAATTGTTCCAAATAATTTTAAGAGCGATGAGATTTGTGATGATTTGACAATATGTTTGGAAACGATCTTAACTAGATTGGAGATGTTAACCTTGTGGCAAAAAAATTTGATTATATTACTGGGATTGCACCAGGGTTGCTAAAAATATCGTTCAAATGCTTAAACTAACACTTGGTCAATCAGAATGGAAGATAAAATATCCAGAGACATGCTTGTAAAACTATTTTTCCTGTGCTCTTTATATACACATCATGGGCAATCACGTTGTACCCACATTATGAGTGGAGGAATAGGTTAGGTTGGAGCCCAAATCTGCTGTCCTCTTTCTTGTCTTCTTGGTTGTCCCACTAAAGTCATGTAACTAAATTAATATAAATCAATAAACAGTGATTATTTTATATTAATGACAAAAAAACTTAATGTTTTTCTTTCAAAATTTATTCTATAATTAATAAAAAAAAACTTATATTTTTATTTGGAAGTATTCTGTCTGAAAATATTCTGCTTAGAAAAAATTGATATCTTCATTTGAAGATATGAGTTTTTTTCCTGTTAATTGCATAATGAATTTTGAAAGAAAAATATTAAGTTTTTTGTAATTAGTTTGAGATAATTACTATTTAATGATGTGTATAAATTTGATAAGGTAACTTATTTTTATTAATTAAACAACGAAAGAGACAAAAAGAGGACAACAGATCTGAGCTCGTTAGGTTGTAGGCAAACATATGATTTGTAACTTTATGCTTGGATTTGGTATAAAGTTTGATCTCATTCTAAAAGGCAAAGGTGAGACCCAAATAATGGGCCAGTAGGATACAATGTTAGCATTATTGTGCCCAACACTCCCTTATATTGCCACTATATCCAACACAGTCACGGCCGGAACTTATGTTAGGCCCATGAGGCACTGAGGCCCATAATTTTGTCAATTTTGGAGGTTCATAAATATTTTTGCTGCCACCAGGGCTCCCAGCTTCTTCCCCTCCCTTGCTCTTCCTGTTAAATTTAACGTTATTACTACTTAAGTATGTCATGTATTGTTATAATATTTTTTTTGGTTAGGTTTAACCAATAATCACAAAATCACATCTCTTAAATATATGTCTGGAGCAAAAAATAAAAATAGAGGTAATAATCATTAATTTAATGTCAAGTCGATGATATATTTAAATATTTTAATAGTAACAAAAAAATAATTAAAAACTTTGATAAAACTTTAGTTGAAGAACAAAAAAATTAGAATGACAATGTCAAGAAATTTCGAAGAGTCCCATTTTTACATTTGGAGTCAAGCCTCCAAAATTTTAGGTATGACACTGAACACAGTATATGTAAGTTGTGGGGTATTTAGGAAAGCTCTTAAAATGCGTTGAGGCCAAGGGAGATTAAAAAAAAAAAAAATTTATAGTGCTTAAGTTATCAAATCACTTAAAGCTTTTGAATAATTTTATTTAAACACGTATGTATATATATATATATATATATTCAAAATTTCTTTATACAATGATTGAATTTAAGATTTTTATATATAATAGTTATCTACAAGCTTAAATTTAAAATAAATAATGTCATATGAAATGACATAATTTGAAATATTTAATTTTAAATAGATAGATCATTTAAAGTCCCTCCATTCCAACACAAACCTAAAATACTAGTGTTAGAAACTTAAAATCATATTTTGAAATAAATTTGAATTGAACAAAATTTAAGAAATTATAAATTAAATTAACCAAAATTAATGGTCGAATTTGAAAAATCAACATTTACTATCACCCCACTTGTAAATACTCGGCTCGATAATATTGGTGCATGAATACCCCTTGGATGGTAGCTTACAATTTGCATATATTGTGTTATTCTTTAGAGCTATTTATTTTGAGTTTTAAATTGTTAACATGCTTTTGTTAATATTTTTTCTTTATAAAATCCCTATAAAATATGGACATGAAAAACAAGAAACAAAATAAGGGCCCAACCGGGATCGAACCGGTGACCTCTTGATCTGCAGTCAAATGCTCTACCACTGAGCTATAGACCCAAGATGCGTTTGGTCCTCTCAATTATAAAACTTGAAGAAGTTGTAGTCCTTCCACTTTTCTTCCCGCCTCTCAAGCCTCTACTCTCTCTCTCTCGGCTCTCTCATTCGCCGACTCGCGACTCTGATCAGCAAATCGAAGAGGCATCGACGGACATGGTGACGCGACACGGCATCAAACTCGCCGTATATCTCATCTCGTCTTACTTCGGCGATCTCGTCTCTGTAAACTCTCTCTCCCTCTCTCTCACTTTCTTCTTAGAAACCCTACCTATTATTTGGTTGCAGAGAGAAAAAGTAGGAAAAGAGGATTTCGGTAATCTCTTAACTTTCTTTACGGATTTGTTGAGTTTCCTCGGCAACCAATCTACGGTATCAAGTTGTAGAAATTTTGACAAAAATCCTCTCGTTTTTGTTGGCTACAGAAAGTATGCGAGTGTCTTCTCCGCAGAGGAACCCTATCCTATGCAAACATTATACGGTTCACAGAGCTCAACAAAGTGCAAGTCAGAAACGCTCTTCTCGTGTTAATCCAGCACAACTGCGTCCAAGCCTTCGCTATCCAACAAGATGGTATCGATATTGTGATTGCTATTTATGCTTTAAAGTTGCCAGCACAAACTAAGGAGATTTTTGAAGAACAAAATTCTAAATGATATTTAAGAATGTAGGTGGATTTGGAGAGGCGCCAAAAATTGTAACTCAATACATGGCGTTGTTTGATAACATAATCCACCATATGAGGTTCCCCAAGTTTCTGGCCATTGCCTCTGAAGAATTTGGTAAAGAAGTGAGTTAAATGGGCTTCTATTTTGATTCGGTTTGTTTAATTTTTTTTTTGGCCAAGGTTAGTTTGGCGGTTTAGGTTTATTGATTGTTGATGCCTGATTCTTGGCAGTGCGAAGAAATCCTTGAAGGCTTGCTTCAACATGGTAGGCTTTCACTTAATCAGATTCTGGATAGGCATAAGGAGACATCTCATCAAAGCGAAGGCAAGCATCCCCCTTCCCTCTTGCTCTGATTGTGCGTGCTTTCTTTGAAACTTTTTTCAATACCAAGTTTGTAATACATGGAGTGACTATAACACACTTTGAAAGAGTTGAAGCTGATGTTGATTTCCAAATGTAACCAATAAAAAACATGTCATGTTCTCACTTGAAGTCCTGAATACCAAATTTCTCGTTTTTTAGATAATAACTGGGCTGGGCTTCCTTAAATCAAATCAGAAAGAGTAAAGACAGAAGAGTTTTTGCTACCTTGGAAATATGAATTCTCGATGATGAAAATATGTATGTGTGCCTGGTAGTTCATAGGAAACATGCAAGCAACAAGAGCAAAGCCATTTCCTTTATATCAATGGTCAAAGGGATTACCTATAAATTCTCCATCTGCATTGCTTATGGAGCACAGCATAATCTTATAATGATTCCAGAAATGTTGAATTAACTTATTAAAAGAATAGAAAAAAACAAAATAGAAAACAAAAGACTAAACAAAAGAAAAACAAAAAGAACTATAGCAACAACTTTCTCCTTCTACTTATTTTTGCATCGGCTGTTTCCCAATCATGCAATACCACTATGTGTGCATTTAATTTTGATGCCAATTGAAAGGAAAATTTATCAATGAAGATAAAATTATTTTCTTTGAAGATAATTCTTTTTGAATAAGTTTGTGCTTTTGCAAGTTTACGACAGGTAGTCTCCAATAAAAATCTTTTAAGTTCAATCTGCAGGAAAAACAGCACTGAAATGTAAAAATATTGGAATAGAAAAGAGAACTCTCAGACAGAGCCTGTGATTGGAGTATATGGACTCTGCGAAAAAAACTTCTATTAGTAAGAAGATAAACTCTAGTAGTCAACTATTAATTCGACAAATCTGCATAATGTCCATGGCATGTATAAAATAACGGTCCAGTAGATTGTGCAAACCATATCGAGCAAAGAATGTTGAGGCAAATGTAAATTCTTTGATAACAGAATCATATCGGTTCTACTTATTAACTATGTAGTTCATGATTATGCATGAGTATGCTGACTTGAGAAGGAAGCAGAGTGGGTGGCATTGGCTGAGGCACAATTAGATTTTGCTGCAAAGCTCTACCAATTCATTTAAGTGGGAATCACTCTAGTTCCAACATATAGTGGAGAGGTGAAGCTGATACATTGATAATGGTTTATTGCAGAAAAAAAAGAATGAGCAAATAAGAATTTAAACAAATGCTAAATATGGGCAAATAAGGTCATAGTTATCAAAATTGAATGTCACTGAACTGGTAATGGTAGTAATTTGTACTTCAGTTGTTTCAAGAAAAAATAAATATGATTTACTTTATAGTTCATTAAGTTATGTAACATATGTGGAAGAATAATATATTTATAATAAGGAAGCTTATGGAAGAATGCTTGCAGCTCTTATTTTCTCCAAATTGCATGGGTTGAAATACCTTTACCCGTCCATTCTGGCTTATTTCCATGCAGATTTTTTGTGTACAAACCGTAATTTGTAGCCATACCTTGTGAGTTTTCAAATTTTTATAGCATGTGATCCCTTTTTCCCTCATCCCATAAAAGCTACTGAACTGAACAGGTGCATCTCTTCGTTGCTTTTGTCAAACTGGGCGTTCTCATTTTGTTATGATAACCAGCTATAAAATGGTACATGTTAAAAGCAGAGCTTAATTCTATTGAATGCTTTGGGATTGCTTTGTGCTTTCAGTTGTAGCTTGAGCAAGACACTTTTCTCACCTTCAAATTCTGTTTTTTAAAATTTTCTTCTATATCATTGCCCAGGAAATCATACAGCACAGGATGCTTTACAACAACATTTCAGTAAGCTCATCAATTCTAGATTTGTTGAACGCTGTCCAGCCCATGAGCCTTTTCTTGCACCTCCAGTAGAGGAAGAAACTACAGTGAAGAAACGTGGTGCAAAATCTGCTAAGGTGGTTTTGTTCTAAAATCTTTCCCATTGACATTGACCCATTTTATTCAATTTCATGAGATGCTGTCTTGTTATTCTGTAAAAAATTATATCCGTATTGATGAGTACATGATCCATAAACTATAGTAAAGGAAATCACTTTTTTTTTTTGGGGGGGTGGGGGGGGGGGGGGGGGGGGGGGGAGGTGGTGGCATCTATTTACAGCGTTGGAATATTAATAAAAAAAGAGAAAGACCCATACCAGTAGAAGCTAGCCATTTGCTAGAGAGAAATTTGCATTAATAATTCATCAATATCTTGATGAAGAGTCATCTTTGGCTTTAGAACTTTCTTGTGGAAACTTATGTTTTAAATATGATCACAACATACAACAGGTTACGGGTGGTTTGTATTTGGATTGATATTAACTCTAGTTCAAATGATTTTAACTAAAGTATCCTACTCTATGGTGCGGATTCATGTTCCCAAACATTTTATAAATGTACGCAAGGAAAATACAATTGAAGATAACAATGCCATCTCTTTCATTTTTCTGTTGCAAATGAACCCATTTATGAGGGTGGGCTGTTTTGGGGTTTGTAATTATAGAAAAAATCCCCTTTGGATGGTTTCTCTTTCTTCTTTCGTAAGAGAATGGATATTAGCTTATTTTCTTTCATAAGCTGCCTCCATGTTTTTATGTGGATAGTTTTTCATACCTCTTGTTGGTTAACAACTTGGATTGTCAGAATTAATGTACTTGTATGCATTAATATAGGTGATGGAAGAATCACAGACTATTGAACAACGTGCTTTAGAGGCAGCAGCTCCTATGGAAGCATTGAGATTCCTAGTTGAATCACATGCTGAGACTGATGATCATGGACAAGTCAATGAGGAAAACCCCACTGGCATGACAGCTGGAGAAAAGGTTGTTATAATGGTTCTCATTGAATTCTAGGGTTCAACCATATGATGATTTGGCATTTCCTATTTTTGTTGCACTAGTAGGTTGGTTCAGAGTTGGATACAGAAGGTGCGAATAAGAGAAAGAAAGAAGTTCTGTGGCGTGCAAATTTCGAAGAATTTGTAAGACGCCTTAGGCATAAGGTAGGTGTCCTTATTGTTATGAAATGTTATGTTTATATTCAAACAAATGAAGTGAATGCTATTTGCTTTCCATTCTTTTATACCTTGATAGAAGCATAATCATTTAGTTGTAAATGCTTTGACTTAGCAATCAATGTAAAGACAATCAGCTTCTTGTTCATCCATTGATCTTCCATGTGTTCTTTAGTATACTGCCATATGTAAAGAACCTGGAAGCATCTTCAGAGGTGGCTTCAATTGGTTTTTCTAGTGTTAAATGTACTTTGATGAAGGCAGATTGGAGGAAAGTTGTTCGCAAGTGCTGTTTAGTCACTGATATATCTACCTGTTGCACCAAATGAATGAAGCATGTGGCATTTATGCAATCTATAGTTGCACAGACTTCAAATGTGCTATATGTTATCTTTTACTAATGTTTTCTTTCATTTTAAAGTTGTCAAAAAATAGTAATCTATCTACATGTTCTAGGCTTGCATTGAAAATGTAAGAACACGGCTTGATGATGGAACTGCTATTGTACTACGTGCAATTTTGGATGCAACTAGAAGTGCAGAGGTTAAAGTTAAATTAGAAGAATCAGGTGACCTATCTCATGTGCTTTTTATTCTGTGTTTGGGATATTGTGATTTAATTGTTAATTAATTTTTGCAATCCTGTATTGATGAACTAAATGAAGCAGTATGGGAAAACTAAGGAATCAAGAGTAGTGTTTCCTGATAGTGATTGTGTGCTGGCCGGTGTTCATAATTTTTATGTTTAGGATTTAGTAGGTGATGAAGGAATTTGAAACTCTTTAAAGAGAAGTTACATGTTTTTTTCTGGGTTGGGAAAGGTCAGGGTCAAGGATATGAATGCTATTTCATCATGTATTCATTAGGTACCACTCTGACCTTATTATGTGTGTTAAAGCTTTTTATTTGCATAACCCATTTAACCTCCCTTTCAGCTTTAAAGAAACTTTACAAACGTCTAAAATACTGGATGCACACCTATCCACTTAAACCATTCTGTCCTGATTTTGAGTAAAATTCTCTATAATCTCACATTCTTTCTGATACTATATCAAAATTGATTTTTTCTTGGGATAACTTGGTCTCCAAGTCTCACAATGACATTAAATTCAATATAAAGATATTTAAATTCATAATAATGATAATATAAACATCATTCCACATAAAAAGTAATTATTTTTGTTAGTTTTTTAATTAGAATCCATTGTGTTAGCAAAGAAAAGAAATGTACTATATTTGTAGATTTTACTCCGAATGAAGTTTTATAAATTGTCATGTCATCCATGTATTGTCCAGCCTTGGAGATACATGTCCTAGGTGTATCCAAAACGAAACTAAATAATAAAATATTATGATACCTCGTTGTGTGTTCATCACATATCTTGGAATGTCTGATGAGTATCCGTACAGTATCCGTACGTGACATAACATGGACATAGGTATGATATCCAAAATAAAGTCTCTGTACTTGCTAGGTGCTAAGTTTAAACATATAACCTTTTGTGTGAACTAAGCTCATTAAGTGCAACATGAAGAACAACTTTGGTTAATGGTGTTTACAGAAACAAAAGGTAATAACTAGGCAAATTTAAGTAAATTGAGGCTCTAATTGGAATTGGTTCTGAAGGACTTGCCTGTTCTGGTAAACATTGAACTTTGAAATAGCACCAAATCACAAGATGTTGAAATTTCTGTTCTAGACTTCCTATGAAATCCTTTTTCTTGAAGTGTGAAAACTGTAATCCTAAGATTTTGAACTCAGAGCTCCGGCAAAAATGATACTGGATTTTTCATCTTTATTTAAGATTTTACTAAATGTATATGCCTTCCCCTAATTTGCATCAGTTCAATCACTGTAAAAAAATAGTTCGTCTTTTTTTTCTTTGTGCATGGTCTTGTACTGCAATTGATATATTACAATGATATTGCTTTGTCATCTGTATTTAAGATATTACCAGATATGTATGCTTTCTTCTACTTTGCCTTGGATCATTTTTACATGCTGTAATCTAATTTGCCTCAGAAAATAGTTACTTCTTTTATTCTCTTTATGTGTTACTTTCACTGCAGCTGTTTATTTTGTTTTCTTCATATTTCTTTCATGAACTTTCTGCTTGGATAGGCTTGCAATTTAGTTCATATGATCACTTAAAAGTTGGCTTGATCATAATGTGTTACTTTTTGCACTCTCGTCTTCACCATCTCTTCTTGCTTTATTTTCAGTTCCTCTCTCCATGAATACTATTTTTGAAGAGGTGATAAAGAATGAAGAAGGTCGTACCATGACATTAGAACATGTCAGAGCTGCTTTAGTACAATTGGGTTGTCATCTTCCTGCAATAGGGATAGATGAAACTTATAGCATAGGTAACTTATTGTTATTTACGCTGCTTGTTTCTGCTTGGAAAATTAAATATGGCTTGTAAATGGGACCTGTACTGTTACGGAAGATTGAAATTTCCCTTTGTGTCTACTGATACCCATGTACATCTTGTACAGATTTGAAGAGCATTATTGAACTGGCTCAGAATGAGGAGGTCTTTGCATTGTTGTTTTCAGGTGTTACTTTATGTCAGTTAGTGAGAGAAAAGTCTAAACTCATATCCTGTGACAGGTGGAATCAATTGTGTTGAGGAGATACGGGAGGGAGGCTTATAGGATGTTCAGGTTACTCTCAAAGGCTGGTCATCTACTGGAGACTGATAAGGTTACTTATTCTGATTGGCAAATTTGCTTAAATTCTGTTCACTGGCAATTGATTTGAAAAGAAGGCTCGTTGCAATTTTGCTTGAATAAGCATATCTCCCTTTCCTTCCATCAAAATTGTCTATCTAATTTTAAATGTTTGTTTTGACTGTTGATCTGGCAAAGAATTAGCCACTATATGGATCTTTTGTGATATTGTCTTGGATTTAAGTTCTGGAATATGGCATAACACTAGTTGCATCATTTATAGAGCACATTTTTAGCATTACACAATGAACCAACAAACTATGAGACTGCATTTGTAGAAGATTTAAGTGATACTTGTGTGCCCTTTCCATGATGCTTAAAGTAGTATTAGCCTTGCCTGGAAGGCCCACTGCAAGTAAGTCAAAATTGATATTTGTGACTGGTTCATTCTTACAAATAGATTTACATATTGACGTAGCAACCATTTAGTCTAGGTAGTGGCTCAGGAAGGAATTACCATGGGAAAGAAAGAGATGTTGCAGAATGCTAAATTCCTCCTTCCCTTGCCAGATAATAAATGATAGATTATCACCTTCAAAAGGATTATGTTTTAGTGGAATTTAGTTTTCATATGCTCCTTTATCATGAATATTTATGTAGATTAATCTCATTTTGCAATTTGTTATCAATATTCTTGCATATGGATGAGTCTAGAATATAAACCATCTGAATGATTCAATTTATGCTTAAGCTTCGTGCAGAATTTGTTGTCCACTTGCTGCTTATTATTGATTTCAGCAAATGGTACACTTTTATATTCAAATAAGGAAAACAATCTCTCTTTGTTCAGTCTTTAAGCATTCTATATTATTGCTTGCTTTGTTCAGTCTTTAACATGAAGGAACTTGTTCGGTGTATATTTGACCCATGATTTTTATTCTACAGATTTCAGATTCCACTTTTGTTGAAAAGAAGGATACAGCAAAGATTCTATTTAAGCTCTGGAAGGATGATTACTTACATATGGAGGTAAATGGTATTTTCGGTATTCATTGGCTTCATTTTCACATGCAAAATGAGACCAGACGATATGCCGGAAGAAGAAAGAAATTACTTAGCATTATTTTGCCTATTCCTATTTTTTTATTTTATACATAGAAGTGTTGAATGCTGGAGCTGAATAAATCTTCGTAGTTGGATCCAGGACCCAATTAACCTTCTACTGAGCAAATGAAATTTATTATATCTATGTCTCTAGAGTTTACAACTGATTGTTGATATCATTTGTTTAACAATGCTGATAATTTCTCACCCGTGCAGAAAGTGGTTACATATGGAATTAAACAGTCGCAGTTCCTGTTGTGGAAAGTGAATAAGCGTACTCTTTGGGAACATGTTTTAGATGAGATGTACCATGCTGCATTAAATTTGAGACTACGAATTGCACATGAGCAAGAACAAGAAAAAGAGGTTTGTTAATAACTACACTGACTATTAACATTTTACTGGATATTTCATGTGACCAAAACTGTTTTCATGTTTATTGGGGTACTGTTGGTTCTCAATTGTCTGTTTGACTAATGAACTGGATTGATGGCTCGGACTTTTATTCTTACCCTGTTCTCAACCATGTGTCATTGGTTTTTAAATGTTTAACTGGAACAACAGTAGATTTTTTTTTTTTTTGGGATTGGGGGTGGGGGGGTTAACATGGGTTGTAGGCTTTGCCCGACTAATTTCCTATGGATCCATGTACACCGATCCACACACACGGACCAGGTAAGGGTGGCGGTCATGGCCTGAAGAACTAGCCTTCACTTGTTCTTCCATGGATTGAATCTTGAATTAACTAAAGTTCATTGTTCCAACAGCGTTTGAGCTACCCGTTGGGTTTTAGGTCTGTGGGTCAGTACTTTTAACCAGTAGAGATCCTACTAGCCCTGTCAACGTGCGTACAAGACCACACTGTGTTCGCTAATGTTTGTGTTCTTTGTGCTTACTGTTTCTTAGATTTTTAGGGGCCGTTTCTTTGTGCAATAATAGAACTTCGACTTATCAAGCCTGAGAATCCATGTAGTGTGTCTTAACTGCTGCAAACAATGGCAATTATTAGCAGTACGCCCGGAAACCATAATTATTAAAACTGGATGGTTCGGCTGGTTGGACCGTGAACTGGCCACTGTACATGTCCTGTTCAAGTAAAAGGCCAGACAAGAATATAAGCTGGTCAAAACCAGCTGCCCTTTTTTTTTTTTTTTTGTGAACCAATCAAACTGATCTGTTTTAATTTTTATTCTAGAGTACTAAATGGTCCCTGATGTCTAAAGATTGTAAATTAGTCCTTCCACCGGTTCTTTAAAAATCAATTTATTATATTTTACATATGAATTTTTGAATCAGCATTTAGACCTTTGAACTAGTACCTCGTCCGGTTCAATGACTGGCCCAGTTTCAGTAACCATGCCAATAACACTAGCACCCTCTATTGCAGGACCGTCACTGGATGGGTTCATGGTATGTGTTCCATGCCTTTTGTTGTAAAGTTGACATATGGAACTTGTGAAACATAGAAATAAATATGCTGGAGACATTCTTCTTCAATTTTGTGCTGTTAATCATATAGCTAGAGAATATTGTTAGATTAATAACAAAACCAAAATTCAGGAATGTCAAAACTTATAGCTTAAATATTTGATAGAAAAGTTTAAGATTCATGGAAAAATCACTATAAAGGTTACCTGCTTTGACAAATACTGCTCCATTGATGCAGTTAATGTTGACCACCTGTACTCAAAAGAAAATGTCGTGCTTAAAAGAAAATGTCTGTCCCATGTAAGTTTGTGGAATTCTCTTCAGAGTTTAAAATCTACTTTTTGAAATTAACATGCAGAAATTTATTTACTTTTGAAATTTGTCCGTTTTTATTAGTATGTTATACTATTGCAGTGGAGAAGAACAAACAAATTAAATGTGGAGGAAAATGGTTACTTCCTTGAAAAACACAACAAAGGTAGTTCTTGGAGAAACAAATGGTAGAGCCTCAAACTTTAAGGAGTCTTGGTGGTGGAATGAAGAGGTACAATTGAAAATTAGAAATAAGAAAACTTATTATAAGGTTGCATATTAGTGCAGCAATGAAGAAAACCTAAAAAATTATAAAGAAGCGAAAAATGCAGCAAAAAGAGTTGTTAGTGAAGTAAGGTAAAAAATATATGAGAATCTATATAAATGACTTGATACAAAAGATGGAGAAAGGGATATATATAAATTAGCTAAAGCAAGAGAAAGAAAAACAAGGGATCTAAATAAAGTGAAATGCATAAAAGATGAAAATTAAAATGTATTAGTGAATGAGAGAGCGATTAGGGAGAGATGGAATGAGTATTTCACAAAATTATTCAATGATGGTGGGGACACAAAAGTTAGGTTAGGACATCTTAGTAACTCCGAAGGGAACGTGAGTTATGCATTTTATTGACGCATAAGTTTAAAAGAAATATGGCAAGCATTAAAAAGATGAAAAATTATAAGACGGTGGGACCGGATAATATGTCAATAGAAGTATGAAAATGCATGGGAGAAGAGGGCATCTCCTGGCTAACGAAATTATTTAACGTGATCCTTAAATCAAAAAAATGCTAGATGCGTGGAAGAAGAGTACTTGAGTTCCTATATACAAGAGCAAAGGAGATGTTCAAAACTGTGAAAATTACAAATGAATTAAGTTAATGAGTCATACCACAAAACTCTGGGAGAGAGTAATAGAGCAGAAGCTCAGGAAAAAAAAACAGACGTATCAGAAAATCAATTTGGTTTCATGTCTGGTAGGTTAAAAATGGAAGCTATATACCTATTGACGCGCCTAATGGAAAGGTATCGGAATCATCAGAAAGACCTGCATATGGTGTTTATAGATCTAGAAAATGTCTATGATAGGGTTCCTAGAGAAGCATTATGTTTTAGAGAAGAAAGGAGTTCGAATAGCCAAGTCCTTTAAGGACATGTATCACGGTGCAGAGACAAGGGTCAGAACATGCGGAGTGGATATTGAACCGTTTAAAATTACAATGGAACTGCATTAAGGTTCTGCACTAAATCCATATTTATTTGCTTTAGTAATGGATGGACTCACAAAACATATTCAAATAGAGGTGCCATGGTATATGCTATTTGCAAATGATATAGTGTTGGTGGATGAAACAAAAGATGGAGTGAACACTAAGCTTGAGTTGTGAAGAAATAATTTAGAATCTAAGTGATTTAAATTAAGTAGAAGGAAAACAAAATATATGGAATGTAAATTTAGTAAGAATGCAACAGTGAAGGATGTTATAATAAAATTGGAGGACCAAATCATACAAAGAAAAGATCATTTTTGATATTTGGGATCAGTGATTCAAAAAGACGGAGAAATTCACGAGGATGTCACACATAGAATTAAGACAAGTTGGCTAAAATGGAGAAATGTATCGAGGTGTTATGTGATATAAAATCTCACTAAAATTGAAAAAAAAATTCTATAGAACAGTTATAAGACTAATTTTGTTGTATGGCTCAGAATGTTGGGCATTCAAATACTAGCATGAGTAAAAGACGAATGTAGCGGAGATGATGATACTAAGATAGATGTGCGGCCATACAAGAAAAGATAAAATTAGAAATGATGTTATTCGTAATAAGGTAGGAATAGTGTCAACCGAGGAGAAGATGAGAGAGACTAGACTAAGATGGTTTGGTCATGTGAGAAGAAGACCAAGAGACGCTATTGTGAGGAGAGTTGATAAAATGGAATAATTAGTCAAAAAAAAAAGAGATAGAGACAGAGCTAAGAAAACTTTAGGAGAGACATTAAATTTTGATATGAAATGTTCGGGTTTAAATGAAAATATGACAAAAGACAGAAATATATGGAAGTCTAGAATTCATGTAGTTAACCCCACATAGTGGGATAAAGACTAGATATGTTAGATTATTGCAGCCATACTCTAGCCACCTATTAATTCAGATACAAAAACAAAAACAGAAGAACCAGACAAAAAAAGTTCTTAAAAAACAAAAATAAATAAATAAACAAAGTCACTGCGTTAATTGATTGTAAAAGCTCACTTTATTATATATGGTGTATTTTCTAGTTGAACTTGAAATGGGAACCAATTGGGTTATAGTTCCTTGTCTGTAATACAGGCATCTAAATTCCACCTTGCTGGAATTGAAGGGCCTTACTGCCATGATATTAGCATGTTGTTTTGAGATTGACGGTTCTTTTAGGATAACTATTTTGTTGAATTTAGAGGGATGTAACACTGCCAAAAGAGGTTCTTGAGACTCATGAAGCTCGATTTCAGTAATAAATTTGTGGCTAAGTTCACTACTGTTTGTTGCCTGAAATGATTTCTGCAACATGGTTCTCTGCCCCTTACCATAATGGCCCCGGCCTGGATTCTCCATTTCTTTTCTGATTGGTAGTTGAAGTTAGGATAATGGCGGTTTTGAAAATTGAGTTAATGGGATAAAATCAGAATATATGTTTGAGACTTGGGAAGTTCAATTCGAAAGTAAATGTATGCCCTAATTCACTGCTACATCTTTGACTTTTTCTGAAGTGCAATATTCTTTCCTGGATATTTGAAATCCTCCCTGGCCCCTGGGATTAAGTTCTTTAATGTTGCTTGCAGTCTTCTCCTGTTGTTGCAACCATGATGACGTTTCTTTTGGCACTGTTGTATTTTATGCACTAATCATTTATATGACGATGTCTGCCAGATCCTTCAACTACAAAGAGAACAGCTTGTAGGGGAATTGGCCAAGAGATACAGGCGCTGGAGAAAAGTCAGGATTGTTTTGGAATCTTCCCTGATGAAGCTTGATGATGCTATTATGCTCTTCCATGACTTTTAAATGTAATTTCATGATGCCTAAATCTGCGGCCTATACACATTTAGTTATGTGATTTTGCTCAAACAAGGTCAAAATAATGGAGGGCTGCGATTTTAACATCCAAATTTTCAGCCAAAAACAAAAAAAATACAAATCCAAATTGACCTTCCATAATTAGATATTTCTCTCTTTTCTGAACTTTTTTTTTTTTTTGCGCATCCTAATAAACACTTTAATAGACAATTTGGTGGACACTGTCATAGGATCTTAGGGCATCTCTAATGTTGGGCATCAAATTTGACACCATTTTGGTCTCAAAAGTAGTAGTTTACACCAAATTTTTCAAAACCAAATTGGTGCAGAAAACATCTTTAATTTTTTTTTATAAATAATTATTTAATTAATATTATTTAATTTATTTAACTTAGCATAATATTATTAGAAATAATTAGTAGTTTAGAATTAAGGATAGAAAACATTTTATTTTTAAGTCATGTTGTTTTTTTATTTTAATTTTTTTCTGTTTTTATCTTGTATTTTTAATTTAAGTTAATAGAAATGTTATTGTTTTTTATTATATTATTGAGTTTTTACATTAAGAATATTTTCTTTTTATCAAGTAATTATTGAAATAATTAAAAAACTTTCATAACAAAGTTAATTTATTTTATAAACATGATATTTATAATATATATTAAATATTTTAAAATATATTTAATATTATACTCATTTTATAGATCTTAATAGAATATTTTTATTGATATATATTTTTTATAATAATTTAATGTATATTTTTAATTATTAATTAAAATATATAAATATAATAAAAGTAATAAAGGATATAATGGGAATAATTTGTTTTAAAATTATAACAAGAGGAGCAAAATTAAAAATAAAACTAAAAAGTAATTTGATGTTGAATGAATAGTATAATACTAAATTGGTGATTGAAGTTTTTGCCCAACACTAAATTAGTGTATTCATTGGTGCGGAACCATTGGAGATGCTCTAAAAGTATAGTTAAGAACACAAATTGTGTTGTAGTAGAAATTTTGATCTCTGTATTTAAGAACCAGTTTTCGTCTATATTATTGCTATTCCTATATATATATATATATATATATATTGCACTGATAGGAATAGCAACAATAATTTCCCATCAGGGAGCAGCAGGCGGAAGGATTATACACACCAACCAGCCATGCATGCATGCATCATCACCAACTATATAATTTATGAAGAAGGAATTAGGAGGAGGAAATTAAAGAAGCCTTAATCTGATAATTTATTTCAAGTGATGTTAATTAGTGAATTTATACGACACAAGAAGATTGAAACGTAAAGAATCATGATAGATGTACACCTATTTTGTATATTTTAGGTTACATAAGGGAGTATTATGATCAAAATATCCTGTGCTTCACATGCGCCTCACGCGCCTCTATGCGCCTCATGAAGAGTTTTTTTGTCATAATATCTTTTTATGTAGTTTAAGATGTATAAAATAGATGTACCAATAACAATTTTTTAAACATAAATTGTCCGCCTTCTTACTGTACGCATTAATTATTATCTCCATGCATGGCTTGGCTTGGCCTGGCTTGGGTCAACGTTTTGAGCTGGGAAGAAAGAAGAGGCCGCGCGCGCTATACTTTGGAAAAAGCAAACAAAAGAAAAAGAAATGGAGACAACCCCAATCCCAAGTCAGTCGCCATGCATGCATGCATGGTCGATGAATTACAGAGACAAAAGACGACTATATATGACAAATTAATTAGGATATTATTTTGTCTCAACATCTAGGAATTATTCAACTTCCATTTTAATTTTAAAGGTTGGTTCGAATTTGACAACTCACCCAATTGGACGACTAAGCTGCTTAATTAATTACGTGTTATGGGGTTGTTCCCTTCCCTGTACATATATGGAAATTACTTGGATATATATACTCATGCGCCATGCATTTAATAAAAGCCTCAATTGAGGAAGAGAGAATAGAAATTAAATAATTGAAAATAAAAAAGGAGAAGAAAGTAATTAACTAATGCACATACCAGAAGAAGTCAGCTAAAAGCAAACAAAGGACAATATTAACGCGGAGATGCTGCCATCCTAATAAGTGCTCAGCTGCAGTAACCCATTCTTCTGGCAATTAATTAAAGATAAAAAAACATCATTAATACTTAATTATACTAATAATATTAATTTTACCAATTCCTTGGTTTCTAGAAAACGAAGAAAAGAGGGCGCAACATCCCTAATAAAATACTGTTACTTTTTTGTTTTTATTTCTTTTATTTATGTAATGGAAGAAAATCTGCCCATTAATTTGATGACTTTGGGCCAAACCCTTTAAAATAGAGTGACGTGACGTATTAATTGCTTAGGGAATGCATGTTAATTGTTGATAAAGGTGGTATTAAAACTAGATCGGCCCTATAGAAGAAGTGAGGTCTACCGATCGACCGAGCCATGCATTACATTGAATTGAAGCAATTGGTTAATTTGAGGTAATTTTCTTACACTGTTGTGATGGCATACACTTGGCAAACTCGGCAAATGAAGACAGAGTGGCGATGTAGTGGTGAGGTGAGGCGATGCGGCAGTGAGAGGAAGGTGGAGAAAGGGTTGGCGGCGGAAGAAAGGTGACGGGAGCAAAAAGAGGAGAGAGAGGGGGTGAATAGAGATTTCAAATTGACCTTTTTAACCCCAAAACTAACTGTAGGGTAAAATTACTTTTTATATAATACTCCAAGAGTCCAGAAAATAGTAGTATATATCGAGAATAAGTAAGGAAAGAAATAACACCAGCTGAATATTTTTTAGGTTGAATGTGGACAAAGAACTCCGGGGTTAAGTATACTTGACTTAGGGAAGCTCAAGGATGAGTGACCCCCTGAGAAGTTTGCGTAGGCCCATCATGGTAAGTTGTTCCGGTCCTTCCTATCGCTCGATGCGAGATATTACACTTTAACACCCCTTAAGGGGTTAAAAGGGAGGGGGAGTGAACAAAATCGCACTCCGATAGCTGCCACATGGAATGTTTACTTGGTCTGAAAGGCACAAACAGGAACAAGACTCGAGTTGACAAATCAAAAAATAAGAGAAATATCGAATGACTCTCATTCTCTCACTCAGAGGCTGTTTGGCTTACCATTTTTTATTGAAACTTTTAAGTTAGTTAACTGTTAGTATATAAGTTGTGTTGCTAAGTTAATAGTTATGTGTTTGATTGGTAAAATCTGATAAGTTGTCACACTATAAGAAAACAACATTTTAGAGATGAATTTTTTAGATTGATTTTAAGAAGGAACTCTTTTGAGACGGATTTAGAGACGGAAAAAATCCGTCTCAAATTAGAGATAAATTTAGAGACAAAAAAAGCCATCTCCCTATTTTGAGATGGATTTTTTTCATGTCTCTAATTAAAAAAATTTGTCTCTAATTAGAGATGGTGAAAAATCCGTCTCGGATTTGAGACAGATTTTTTACCGTCTCTAATGAGAAATTAAATATAATTATTTAATTTAAAGTCTATTGAAAGTTTATTTAAATATATTAATAATAAAATAAGAAATAAAAAATTTAAACTAAATATAAAATTTTATAGAACACACGCTCCATTTTAATTAGTAATTAATATTAATAATATATACACTACATTTTAATATTATAAAACTCTATAAATAAAATATATACTAAACATACACTACATTTTAAATTTTGAGGATGTAAAATGGGAAAATCAAATATTAAAAAATAATTAAATTAAAAGTTAATTAATCTAAGATTTAAGATGATTAAATAATTAAAAAACCTTTAAATCAATTCAAAAAAATGTTAAATAAAAAAATTATAGACATGTAATAATAAATATATAAATAATTTTCTTATATGAATCAACAAAAAATAATAGTGCTACCTATGCTACTCATGTTACATTCAGTAGATGTTCAACTAACATTTATCCATATATCTATTATATTCATCTCATGAATATTGGCACGTGACTCATTATTCTTTAATATTAATATTTCATACTAATTAAAAGTAGTAGTCCATGTGTCAGTTTCTAATCAATTTATCATATTTTTCTTCCGTGAAAACTAAGAATTGTCCATTTATTTAAGGATGATAGGTTAAAGACATGTTCAATTTAATCCCTAAAGATTTCAACAATACCAGTTATAGTAAGATGGTGAATACCTTTACTATAAGAATTTAGACTTGTTCTGATAAACTAATTTGTCACAATAGGTATGAAAATTTTGACATCATACTTATTGTAACGAAATGACATTACAATAAAATAATAGTTTAAAGACAAATTTTTGAGACGGAATTTTTTGAGACAAATTTAGCGGTGGGAGAGACAGGAGAAAATCCATCTCTAAATAATAATAATAATAATATTAAAAAAAGATATATATATATATCTATATTAAAAAAAAAAAGAGAAGACAAGCGGACCGGGTCGGATCCGCCTACTAAAAGGGAAGGTCGACTTGTGCTGATCAGGCCAGATATAAATAGGATGGGGTCGATGGTGGGAGCTAAAAGTTTCCCCACCAATTTTGCTCTCTCTCAATTTTCTCTCAACAACACCTTTCTAAATCACCGATTTATGCCATGTATCCAGCCGTTCGATTGTCGATCCGACAACGTTTTAACTATGAAAGTGAACTCGATGCACAAGTAGATAAGTCTTTCAGTTTCATCAGCATATTTCTTTTCAGTATATATCCATGATATATATACGTATATGTGGGATTTGGGTGTTTGGTCGGAAGTTTAAACATAGATCTATAGAGATCCGATCGTTGAATTTTGTTAATTTTTGGGTATGTTGGTCGATTGGGGTAAGGGTGTCGCGTGCTTGCTTCTGATTGTCGGAAACGGTTGGTGGCAACTAACAGTGTTTCACTTCATTTTCTAAACCTTCATTGATCGTGCAAGCCTTCTCTTTAAAAGTTTGAGGGGTTATGTATGGTTTATTTAATTATTTTGTCATTTCTATTTTGTTGAGTATGTTGGTTGGAGAATGAATGGTGTTGAAACTCAAAACACGATCATTTTCATAGAAACAATGGCGCTTGCAACACACTATCAAATTTAAGTTGTAATTTAGATACTAACTCAAAATTAAATTCCTAATTCTAAAAGTAAAATAGTTTATCATTGAATTATTAAAAAATATATTGACTAATTTGATTCAAGATTAAATATTTATTTGATTACTTTTCAAATATTATGACTATTTGAACTCCCAAACTTAAAATGTAATAAAATATTTGATAATTTATTTACATAATAATTTATTTGACATTTTATTATTTATTTTTTTATTAACTCGACAATCAATTTGGACAACTAATTTTGATATTATTCTTGACAAAAAGACTAAAATAGATATAATGCTAAATAATACAGATAAAATTTATAAAAATATTATTTTTAATAAAAAATATAAATTAATTTCTAAATATTAGATAAATTATACATACTTATTAAAAAATATATTGATATAATGTATATATATACATCTTTTATTTTTTTTCTTAAAAAATATTATCATTAATATATATACAATATATATACCTATAAGTGTATATATATATATATTGTATATACACTTACAGGTCAGTGACGCCACCAGCGATGGAGAAGGCGATGATTGATGATGACAGCGATCATGGAGGAGGGTCGACGATTGGAGGCAACTTGTGACGAATTTGGAACTAGATGAGGTGATGGCACGACCCACCAACACGAGCTATTTGCAGTGACCCAACTGCACGATGGCGATGGCGGTATGGAGGAAGGGCAACGGTGGCAACGACAGTAATGGCAGAGCATAGCTTTGGAGAAGATGATGGAGAAGAGAGTTTTGGGTAACGGTAATGAAAGATATTTTGATATTTTTGTTAGTCAATGATGCAACGTTTTTTGGCAAAGCTGGGTGTACCAGCTTTTGCTAAACGTTGCTATAGCAACTTTAAAATGGAATAACTTTTAAGATTATTATTTATGTCAAACACTTAACCATTAAAAGCATGCTATATAGCTTATCAGGTACACAAATAACTTATACGTGGTCAAATCGCTAAGCCAAACAGTCTCTTAATATCATCTATGTGTATATGCGTACTTAATTAAAACAAAAAAAAAAAAACAGAAAACACTTTTCAAATTAAGACTTGAATAACTAACACATTGATCAGACTGATCGGTGGGTAGTTTGGTTGCAAACTCTTCTCCCCTATAAATACCCATCATTTCTCGACACCATAACCTCCATCATCAAAGCACCTACCTATCTGTATAGCTGCTTCAAGCTGATACACTACACATATATACAGAGAGAGCGAGAGAGAGAGAGAGAGATGAGATTTCTTCTGGGTTGTTGCTTAGTCTTGTCTTTCTTTATTCTCTACATGCTGTGGACAGTGTTGTATTCTTGCTTGATTCTGCCCAACCAGGTTTATCAGAAGATTAGGAGAAATGGATTTGGTGGTCCAACTCCAAGTTTCCCATTGGGAAATATCAGTGATATGAGAAAGAAAAACACTTCTTCCTCTTTGATCTCTTCAGAAATCTCCCATGACATCCACTCAACCGTCTTTCCCTACTTTGCGAAGTGGCAGAAAGTGCATGGTACGTAATTAATGTAAACTTAATTAACAAATTCACAGATACATATATGATTGCATATATATATATATATTTATTTTTTGTTTGTTGTTTGGATACTGCAGGGAAGGTGTTTATGTACTGGCTGGGTGCAGAGCCATTTCTGTACATAGCAGATCCAGAGTTCTTGAAGAAGTTGTCAACAGGGGTTATTGGGGAAAAGCTGGGGAAAGCCCACCGTGTTTAAGAATGACAGAGAACCCATGTTTGGCAACGGCTTGGTTATGGTTGAAGGTGAAGAATGGGTTCATCATAGACATATCATCACCCCCGCTTTCTCTCCTGCCAACCTCAGGGTCTCTCTCTCTCTCTGTCTCTCTCTCTCCATATACAATCTAGTTAAGAAGAATTTTTTTTTTTTATGTATTAATTCGTAAAGCGAGCCATGTGAGACATGCAAATCGAACCATGCACCAATTCCTTCGATGGAAAGATCTTAACATGAGTTTCCATTTTCGACTGTCGGGTGGCCAGATCATCAGATACTATCAAGATTCCAAAAACTTATATCACATAAACAGGGGAGATAAAAGCTGTTGCTTCATCTTATTCAAAAACAATAAGTCTCTCTGCTTAATTTCTCAACCTATCATCTGTAATTTCTTTAGAAACAGTTAATATACGACAATCCAACATCAAACTATTGAAACATGTTTATGTTTCGATCATAACTCAGCTCACTATTATAAATTGAAAAAAAGTTAGTTTCCTTTTCAGGCTATGTCCACCTTAATGATCGAGTCCACGACAAAAATGCTCGACCGGTGGACTGCGCTCATCCTCTCCGGCAACCCGAAAATTGACGTCGAGCGAGAGATCACGAGCACGGCGGGAGAAATCATAGCGAAGACGGGCTTCGGCATGAACTACGAGAACGGACAAGAAGTGTTCGAGAAACTACGACCTATGGAGCTCACTCTCTTCAAATCCAATGGCTACGTTGGCGTGCCGTACAGCAAGTTCATGTGCCCCAAGCAAACCCTAGAAGCGAGAAAGCTGGGCAAAGAGATAGACTCTCTTCTGCTTTCAATCATCAGGGCCAGAAGAAAATCATTGGACGGAAGTCCACAGAAGGATTTGCTGGGGCTGTTGCTGGTGGAGAATCACGCCGACGGACGGGTGGGTAAGACTTTGACGACGAGACAGCTTGTGGATGAGTGTAAGACCTTCTTCTTCGGCGGCCACGAGACGACGGCGCTGGCGCTGTCGTGGACCCTTCTGCTTCTGGCTCTACACCCGGAGTGGCAGGACTAGCTCCGGCGAGAGATCAGGGAGGTCGTCGGAGATGGAAAGGTGGATGCCACCATGCTTACTGGCCTGAAGAAGGTACGAAATAGCAATGCATTATTGTACCTCATATTATGTGTTACTGGCCTGAAGAAAGTACGAAATAGCAATGCATTATTGTACCTCAGTCTCACTAACGCGGCGACGCACGGATTGACAAACTTGTTTAAATTACAATTTAACCCTCCATCTAAAATTACAAATTTAACCCTCAGTCTCACTATCTCTTTACTGGCAGCTCCTGTTCTCTCACTTTCACTCCCCCTCTCTCTCTCTCTCAAAACCACTTTCACTTTCCCTCCCTCCAAAACCACTTTCACTTTCACTCTCTCTCTCTCTCAAAACCACCATCTCTCAAACCCACCATCTCTCCCCTATTCTCTCTCTCAAACCCAGTTGCAGCAGTGTCTCCCCCCCCCCCCCCTTATCTCAAACCCACTCCATCTCTCCCTCAGTTTCTCTCAAATCCAGTCGAAGTGTCTTCCTCCCCCCCCCCCCCCCCCCCCCCTTCACCCTGTCTCAAAACCACTCTTGCACTGCCAACACACAACTCTTGCACTGCCGTGGCCCAAGGATGGCCCTTCCGTCGTCGCCCGTCGTTGACCTCCCACGTTGCTCGGACCGCCACCGTCAGGCCCCCTCGCGGCTGTAAAAACAACATTTATATATACATTTATAAATATTTTTATTTTTTACATATACATATATACATTTATATATATTTATATATTTTCTTTTTTTTTTTTGCTGTTAGTTTTTTTGCTTCTGTTGTTTCTTTATGATGATTTAGCTGTTGAAACAAAAATTAAAAAATATAATTTATTTTAAATTATGAAAGAACATAATTTATTTTGATTGTATATTTGACAATTGAGTAAAAAATATTACTTGTGTTATTTTCGCTCATTTCATGTTCCGTTATTAATTTTTCTTCAATTTAAGGATATTAATTAAATTACTTAATTTAAATTATTTACTTATAAAATTATAACATTTGTGTAAAATAAGATTAATATTTTACTTAAATCAGATTGGAGTAAAATTACTTGATAAAATTGGAGTAGTGTAAAATAAAATTGGAGTAAAATTATAACTTGATAAAATTACTTAAATCAGTGTAAAATAAGATTGGAGTAAAATTACTATTTTTAAGATCAAATCTAATATAATTAGATATATATTTTTATTATTTTACAATTAAATATAACAATAACTTTTTTCTTATTATTTTACAATCAGATTTAACAGCAACAATCTTAATAGTTGTTATTAAAAATGTTAATATTAATATATATAATAAAATCACACAAGTAATAAATAATTTATTTTTTTTATTTAAGATCACTTTAAATACCAACTTATTACAACAACATCAATTATATATTAAAATCATCTCTTATTTTGTATTAAAATTACACTTCTTAAATTAAAAAAATACATAACAGAGAATGGGTGAAGTTTGGGTAGTTCGAGTAGCCGAGGGGGGGGGGGGGGGGAGGCGACGGCGGGTGGGGGCGAGGCGATGTGGGGGGCGGGCGACGGTGGTCAGTGGTTGGTGGGGGGTGACGGCGTCGGCGATGGCGATGGCGGGCTGGCGGTGTTTGCAGGGGAGACGGCTATGCGAGCAGGGGGCAACGGCAGGCGGTGTTGGCGAGGGAGACGGCGGTGAAGCCATCTTTGGGTGAGGCGATGCCAGAGGCTGTGTGGGGGGCGGGCGACGGTGGTTAGTGGTCGGTGGGGGGTGTTGACGACGGCGATGGCCATGTCGGGCTGTGTTTGCAGTGTTAGCAGGGGAGATGGCTATGCGAGCAGGGGGGCGACGACAGGCGATGTTGGCAAGGGAGACGACGGTGGAGCCATCTTTGCGCGACGGCGGTGCGAACAGCGTTGGCGAGGTTGACGGCGACGGAAGCGTGAGAGCGGTGTGGGGGGCGGACGCTGCACCCACAGGGGTGGGTTTGAGAGAGATTGAGTTTGAGGGGGGTGGTTTTGAGAGAGAAAGAGTGGGGGAGAGACACTGAGAGGATGGTTTTGAGAGAGAAGAAAGAGAGAGTGTGGGTTTGAAATAGGCTTGAAAATGGGCGGGCAACTATAAAACAACTCAAAATTGTTTCAAGTTATCGCAAGATTTTGACACTAAAATCTCGCGATAATTTGGGTTTGTCAACCCATGCGTCGCCGCGTTCGTCCGTCTAGCATAATCCATGCATTATTGTACCTCATATTATGTGTTACTATTACTATGAATTCATACGACATGTACATCATTTTTGTACATTTTGGGATACACAAGAGATATTATAACCAAAATACTCTGCGCCTCACGCGCCTCATGAGAGATATTTTTGTTATTGGTACACCTTTGTGTAGCCCAAAGTGTACACAAAGGTGTACTAATAGCATTATTCCTATTAATATTCCATGCACGTGTAGCGGAAAAATTGCATCATCATTTATATCATAGCCTAATATCTAAGTATAAGATATTGTATGATTTGGTTATATTTCGTATAAAACTCTCTTAACAAAAATATTACGTAAATTATTCATTAACTTGAATGCATTGTCAAAATAAACATGACAACAAATAATTGACAACGATGTTGATTTCAATCGGAAGGTCAATGAGAAAAAATGAATCCGTCCCACTTCTTGCATTATAATAAAAGAAGAAGAATGTTGCTCAAATAGAGAGCAACCTATATCCAGCAAACACACAAAGGCAGAAAGTAAAGAACACGAGAGATTTTATCGTGGTTTACCTAAATAGGGCTACGTCCATGTTGAGCTCCGGTGAGAAAAGCTCACTGCACTATGAGAAATAGAGATTATACCCACGGAAGAAGCTCACAAAAACACTCTGTGCAATACTGATTTGATAAACAAAATCGTCCAAAATCACTAATACAGATTAGGGCACAACTATCAAGCCAAAAAGAAAATCATACATACATAGACCATGTACAGAACTTACTAACAAGATGAGGAAAGCCATAAGACTTCCTCAAACAAAAATAGCACCCGAAGAGCTTACCTTCTTCCCCTCTTTTCTCTCTTTGATCCCCGGCCTTACCTTCTTCTTTCTATCAATGGTGAAATCAGGTATATCAAATGTCGCTTCAAATCCCGAGAGAGAGATAGATAAATAGCTATCTTGGACGGATGAGATGAGGCAGCATAAAGCAAGATGGAGGGCTGAGATTTAATCGTGCAACATGATATTTCTTAGCACAGATGGTTGCCACGTGGCTATCCATCGGGTGCCAAAAGGCAGCCCAAGGTTGCCTACGCGACCTTCCAGCTCCGACTATTAAACGGTGTCACATTGATGCTTCACATATAAACAACAATCTCCACCTTGAAGCATCAAGCAGGTGGGTAACCTCACACTCATATTATGTGCAGCATGCTCATATTCTCACCTTCACTGCTCGTGTAGGTTAATTAACCTACTTTGACATATAGCAAGCCCAAGCAGTGCTTGAACTTAGATGCTGTCACTACCTTTGTTCCAATGTTGGCTGGGTTATCCTCAGTAGGCACTTTAAGGATTTCAATAGTTCCATCACTCACATGATTTCTTATAAAGTGATATTTAACATCAACATGTTTAGTTCTTGCATGATAAACAGGATTTTTACATAAATGAATAACACTCTGGCTATCGAAAATACCTTGTAGAAGCTTGATTTCTCGTAACAGTCCTTGAAGCCAAATAGCTTCCTTAAAAGCATCAATAACAGCCACATACTCTACTTCAGTGGAAGACAGGGCAACTAAAGGCTGCAGCTGTGACTTCCAGCTAAAGCAGTTACCACCCAATGTGAAGAAATATGCTGTGGTGGACTTACGGGAGTCCTTATCTCCTGCAAAGTCTGAGTCTACATATTCTACTAGGTCAAGCGTATCATTTCTTTTCTCAAAGTTTAAACCAACATGTAATGAACCATTAATGTATTTTAATACATATTTTAAAGCTTCCCAGTGAATTCTTCCAGGATTGGACATAAACCTACTAAATAGGGATATTGAATATGCTAGGTCTGGGCTAGTGCTTATCATGGAATACATTATGGTTCCTATTACATTTGCATATGGTATATTTTCCATTTTAAGAGTTTCTGATTCAGATGGTGGACACTGAGTTTTAGACAATATAAAATGTCCAGCTAAGGGAACATTAACAGTTTTACACTTAGCTATACCAAATTTTTGAACCGTTTTAAGAAGGTAATCATGCTGGTGTATTTTCAGTTTGCTTGTACTTTTATCTCTTTCTACTATCATCCCTAAGATTTTTTTAGCTAATCCTAAGTCTTTCATGTCAAAGTTAATGTTTAACAGTGACTTTAACCCACAAATTTTTGACTTGGACTTGCTAATAATCAAGATATCATCAATATATAGTAAAACATAAACAAGGATATCAGACAGTATGTAGTAAAAGCAACTATCATATTTACTTCGATTAAAACCAACGTCAGCAACAAAATTATCAAACTTTTTATACCATTGCCTAGGAGATTGTTTTAATCCATACAATAATTTTTTGAGTAAGCAGACATGATCAGGATGATTTTTGTCAATGTACCCAGCAGGTTGTTCCATGTAAATTATCTCATCTATGTCTCCATGTAAAAATGTAGTTTTGACATCCATTTGTTTAAGTTCTAAGTCAAATTGCACTACAACAGCAAGTATCATACGTATGATTTTAAATTTAACTACTGGTGAAAAGATTTCAGTGTAGTCTATTCATTCTCTTTGAGAAAAACCTTTAGCTACAAGTCTTGCTTTAAATCTCAAAGGATCAGATAGAGACATATCCCTTCTTTAAGTTTAAACAACCATTTACATTTAATTAACTTTTGATAAACTTAACCATTTACATTTAATTAACTTTTGCTTGTCAGGTCTTGAAACTAGTTTTCAAGTCTCATTGACCTTCAAAGAGGTCATTTCATCATCCATTGCCTACTTCCACTTAATGCTGTTATGGGAGTTGACAACCTCCTCATAGCAGGTAGGCTCACTGCTCCTCATTTCCATTCTGGCAACTAAGGCACAGAATACCAGGTCTGAATATGCATATCTCACAGGTGAGTTGATAATTACTTAGGTCTTGTTGAGGAGAGTCATACTCCTCAACCTCCGGGTCATCTGGTTGAGCCGCATGATCACTATCTTGATCAGAGGTTTCTTCTTGGTTTAAGGGCTCATCAAGAGTGTGAGGGTCATTGGAGGGTGGAGTAGCAGGAAAGTCCTGTTGCTCCACCTCAATTTGGGTACTGCCACCTAATATAAGCTCACTAGGGCTGCTAGGTATTGAGTTATCTTCATTATTGTCTAATTTGCATGGGAAAGTTGATTCATTAAATTTTAGATCTTGGCTAATAATGATTTTAACTCCACCTGAAGTTCTGTCCCATAACCTATAACCCTTAGTTCCTTCTTGATATCCAACAAAGACACATTTAATAGCCCTAGGGTCTAACTTTCCTACTGATTAATGGGCATAGGCCTCACAACCAAATACTCTTAGATAGTCTAAATTCAATTTTCTCCCAGTCCATTGCTCTTCAGGACACTTAAAATTGATAACAATAGAAGGGCTCCTATTCACTAGATGAGCAGCTGTTGATAGGGCTTATCCCCAAAAAGTTTTAGGCATTTTAGCAGTAAACAAAATGCATCTAACCTTCTCTAAGAGGGTTCTATTCATCCTCTCAGCAACTCCATTTTGCTGAGGGGTGTTTCTTACTGTTCTATGCCTAAGAATACCATGAGTTTTACATAATTCATCAAAATCTCTATTACAAAATTCCAATCCATTATCAGTTCTTAGAGTTTTGATCTTTCTATCTGTTTGGTTTTCAATCAAAGTTTTCCATGATCTAAATTTCTCTAGAGTATGATCCTTAGATTTCATTAAAAATATCCATACTTTTTTGAAAAATTATCAATTATGGATAAGAAATACCTGTTACCGCCGTGTGAGGGAACTTGGGAGGGACCCCAAAGGTCTGCATGCAAATACTCTAGGCATACCTTCGTCAGGTGAGTTCCCTTTGGGAAACTCAGCATGTGTTGCTTGCCTAGTGTACATGGCTCACAGAAGCCTAAGGCATCTGCAAACACTGGACCAAGGTACCCTTGGTTGGATAGTGCCTATAGCCCTTTCTGGCTCATGTGGCCAAGTCTCAAGTGCCACAAATCTATTCTATCAGATTTAACCATGCATGCAGATGGAATATGACAATAACCATTCAACACATATAAACCATGTTTCTTTGTTCCAGAGAGAATAAGGCCATCATTCTTAAACACATGCATAAAACCATTTTCAGTTTTATATGAAAACCCTAATTCATCTAAGGTGTTAAGAGAAATCAGGTTTCGTTTTAATCCAGGTACATATCTCACATCAGTTATGTAACGGCCCGTCTCCCGGAGCCCCTATGCACTAAGAGGATCCGTGAGAGGGTCATTACTAAAATGATACCGAACAATAACACAACTACAACTCACACACAGCCCTTATTTACGTCATAATCTTTCTTTAATATCACATCTCATAATCGTCATTACATAATTGATCACCGTGAGCCCATTTGGCTTACATAATACACATATATCTCAAACATAAAATATTGACCTCAACACAAATACAATGACATCCAGGATCTAGTTTCGAGAGAACTCTGCACTTGCTACCATGACATGACGGCCTGAACCCAAATCCCACTGAACGTACTTACTATCACAGGCATTTTCTCTTACCTGGAATGATGGAAAGCAAACATGAGTCACAAGACTTAGCAAGCTCATGAAAGAAAGGCTATAGGGTATATACAAGACTCTTCCCATAACACCCCATGCAATTCATGCTAATGCAACGCCATGTCATGCCATGCCTAATACCTGCCTTATTTCTAAATGCACAAATATATAATAAATCTCACATAAACGGTCCTTGGGGCCCACATAAAACACACACTAGCACCCAAGTCCCACATACATACCTGTTGGCAGCTTTCTATAGGTTACCATTCCATACCATTTCCCTTACATGTCCATTCATGTCGCTCACAACATAATCTGTTGCCATGGTTCTTACCCCAAGGTCTTTATGTTGCTGTGGGTCTCTCCCCAAGATCTTTAGGTTGTCGTGGGTCTCACCCCAGGGTCTTATCGTGGACCACGTCACCGTGGGTCTCACCCCAAGGTCTTACCATGAGCCACGCCTACCACCCCTACTAATCACCTATAACCACACATTCTCACAATGCAGTGCAACAATTAGGTAATGCAGCGAATTTTGTAGCATAAACGTGATGACAAGGCCCTCATAAATCAAGCATCAGGCCATGCTACGCCCACATAGGAATACACATATGCAATATGCTCTAAATGCACCGATTCACCTAGGGAACCCAAGTTGGCTTTTGGACCGACCGGGTCATGCAAATGCTCACACATCCTGTCACACACAAAGCATGTCCCAACAGTGAATGCAACCCAAGCCCTATGTAGCACACACATCATGATATGCACAAGCCAAGGCGGGAATCTGGCAGTACCAGCTCTTCTGGCCCGTCTAGCGCTTATCATAACAGTCGATGACTGGCGCCCATACATCCATCCATCAACTGCCACGACTTACGATCGACAGTCAATGGCTTTGTACCCCATACCCTTAAGACACACATAGACAACATTAAACTCAGTCTCTTAAGCTCAACATTTCTCTCACTTTATCCATAACAACATAGACACCATTATGTCATTCGCGTTCTCTTCTCTTCTCAAACACAGAAAACCATTTTTACATTCATAACAAACTATTAACATAATCACATGATCTTGACCACGTCCATTTTCTAAGAACCTAGCCCCATTGGGTTCAGCATCATTCCCAAGGTAAGCAGAGCGGTACGAAGCTCCGTGACGGTCGAAAAGAAAGACATCAGGACATCATTGTTTAACTCATTCCATTAACAATAAACTCATTAATAAAATATAAGTCATAGGGTGGTCACCACGCAGATTATTATTATTAATGTGTGGAACCGAGTTACGGTGAGGGAGGGTTTAAAATATGAAAAATAAAAAAGATTCTCGTAGGAAATGAAGAACATGAGAAGAGGGTTAGGAGCTTGCCTATAAGAGGTTGATTCTTAACTTTTCTATGCTCCCGATGCTAAGTAAAACATTTTATAAGAAGCAATAACATGGTAGCTCAATTTAATTAAATCTAATCGCATAAAATCCATAATTTAATCGTATAAAAGCTATAATTTGAACATATAACACTAATATTAATTTTACTCACTTACCTGGAAATTTTAGACACCAATTAATCCCAAAATCCCCTTGAATTTCCTCATTTCCTTATCTTTTCTCCCATTTTTCAGTTGCCGAACAACCCCTATTTCTTCTCCTTTATTTCTTCTCATTTTGCTCTCTGTTTTGACATCAAAATGGCCAAAATTGGCCTTAAAATAAAGCAAAAACGAAGCTTGACGGCCAAGGCAATCGGAGGGCCCAGTGCGCGCCACGTGGTGCGCTAGCAGCCGCGCATGGCTGCCACCGCCTTGGGTCCAAACGACGTCATTTCGGCCCCCCATTTGGCTGAAAAATTCATCCATTTTCCTCTCGCATGTAGCCCTTCCTTGCGGAATCAAACCCGCGACCTCCAGCATAGCCCCCCTCGCGTGCGACCGCTTGCGCCACCCGCATCTCTCAACCATAATAGGCACACGGTTCCTTTTAAGGTGACTCGCGGCCTTTTGTCCAAAATTTCAACAGCACTCCAAAAATTTCTGAAAATCCCACATGCACCCCTACCACTCATTTTACCCTTATTTCACTTACACACTGAAATTTTCAAAAATCCTCAAATTTCATTTATTTTATTCCTTCATTATTTTCATAAATACCCCAAACAAAATAATTAATTTCCTTAGTTACTCATTTCCTCAAAACAATATAAATAAATATATTTTCTAAAATCCCCAAATATTCAATAATGACTTCAAATATCAAAATTAATAACTATTATTTATCTCCAAATTTTGGGATATTACGAGTTAACATTCTAATTTTTTATCATGTAGTTTTAGAGAGATGTCACATATACCTTTAATTTTGCATGAATGATTATTTTCCATAAAAACAGTGCCAGTTTCTTTAGTGCTAAAATTTTGAAACCAATCTATATTTGGACACATGTGAAAAGAGCATTTAGAATCCATAATCCATTCATTTACAATAGATGTACAAGAGATATTTAAAACATCAGCTAGAGAATTTGAGTTACTGGCAGCTACTGTCATATTCCCACCATATTTCTGTTTCTTAATGAAATCATAGTAGTATTTTTTAATATGATCATCTTTCCCACAATGGTAGCATTTCCATTTAGATTGTTTTTATTTTCCCTTATTTTCATTTTGTTTTCCCTTATGTCCTGTACCCCCATTCTGATTGTTGTTAGAACTACTTTGAACCTTTTCAAATTTTCCCTTTACAAATAAGTTGTTACCAAGTTTTTTAGAAGTGTGAAGTTCTAATTCCCTAGCCTTGATACCAGAAATTACAAGTTCTAATGTAGGCACAATACTAGTATACTATAAAGCATGTTTAACTACATTATAATCATCAGGTAATGAGTTTAATAATATCATTGCCTTACTAGTATGCCCTAAGGCTTGGTTAGTTCCTCTTAATATTAATGCAAGTTTAATAAATTCATCTATATTATCATCCATAGATTTCGATGCATTCATTTTAAAATTGAATAACATACCTTTCAAATAAACTAAGTTAGGAGCAGAAACAACAGCATACAAAGATTCAAGCCTATTCCATAAATCAAGGGGGTAGTCATATCGTCTACTTTTCTGATAACAATATCCCCCAAATGGAGAAATATCAGGTTGAATGCCTCCCCCCTTATCTCATCGGTCCTGGCTGATTGCTCAGTGGACCATTTTCTGTCATCCGGTTCAAGTGCAATGAGCACTTTGTGATGAGAGAGTAATACTCTCATATTCTTTTTTCAACTCCCGAAATCCCCCTTTCCATCAAATGTTCCGATTTCAAATTGGGTTGTTGTCATCTTCGCCTTGCACAAAGGTATCCTAATGAAACCCTAGACACTGACAAAGACACACAGAAAACACCAACTGACCGTGACTCTTTAGAAAACTCTAGAGGCTTAAAAAAATAAGACTAACCAGGCGACGAACAACCCTAAACTGACTCTGAGTGGAATAAAATAATCAAGAACTCACACGGTGCGTATCAAAGAAATGACTCTGATACCACTTGTTGCACAAATAGAGAGCAACCCATACATATATGCATACTTTGAATCACTTAGAAAACCTTTTATAACATTCAATAGAGCCAAAATTGGAAAGACAAAATATCCAGCAAACACACAAAGGCAGAAAGTAAAGAACACGAGAGATTTTATCGTGGTTCACCTAAATAGGGTTACGTCCACGTTAAGCTCCGGTGAGAAGAACTCACTGCACTATATGAGAAATAGAGATTACACCCATGGAAGAAGCTCACAAAAACACTCTATACAATACTGATTTAATAAACAAAATCGCCCAAAATCACTAATACAGATTATGGCACAACTATCAAACCAGAAAAAAAATCATACATACATAGACCATGTACAGAGCTTACTAACAAGACGAGGAAGGCCACAAGACTTCCTCAAACAGAAATAGCACCCGAAGAGCTTACTTTCTTCCCTTCCTTTCTCTCTCTGATCCCTAGCCTTACCTTCTTCTTTTCTGTCAATGGTGAAATCAAGTATATCAAATGTCGCTTCAAATCCCGAGAGAGAGAGAGAGAGAGAGAGAGATAAATAGTTATCTTGGACGGATGAAATGAGGTAACATAAAGCAAGATGGAGGGCTGAGATTTAATCGTGCAACATGATATTTCTCAACACGGAATGCTCGAATAGGTGCCATCTAGAAAGCACGGATGGTTGTCACGTGGCCATCCATCGGGCGCCAAAAGGCAGCCCAAGGTTGCCTACGCGACCTTCCAGCTCCGACCATTAAACGGTGTCGCATTGATGCTTCACATATAAACAACAAAGAAGAAGAAGAAAACCATAATTGGAATAGCAATATATAATTATAATTATAGCCACCACATTTTTCACATAGGCAGGCCCCATTGTTTCCAGTATTAGGTAGGCAAAGGATAACAAGTGGCTTTAGTTTTTGTAACAAAGTTAATCAAATATGGAGGAGTTCCATTGATGATCGATCTAAACCACACCACACGTGTTCCTTCTATTTTCAAACAAACAATATTCTCCATCTTACCTCCTAATTTTAAACGATGTTATTGTCACGAAATTTAATTAATTTCTTTCTTTTGTCGTCGCCAGAAATATACCTCAAATTGTTGAATACATTATTGATCTGTCTATCTTGATGCTTATAAAATTTCATATGTGGAGACTGAGATAATGGCAGATATTGGATTATTATAATCTCAAATAATTAGTTGGTGCCTATCTACATACATGGTGGTCTGGTCGGCCTTTATTTTTGTTATCAATTAATATCCCAATTGCTTTCAATTCTATCCCTTAACCTATTATGCAGATTTAGCTAGACTGGCCGTGTGGCAGTTAGCTAGCTAGCTAGCACATCTCATTGATTTTACGATTTAGAGCCTCTATCAACGGATTTTTAACATATGAATTGAGGAGATGTGATTAAAAAAAATGATGACGTTGAACATGTACAGATTAACCTAAGAAACTAGCAAATTAGTTGCAAATAATTAATCCCTGGATTTCGAGGGCAATTAGGAGGAGGAGCTTCGAGTTCGACCATGCCACCATGAAAATTAAATTGGATTGGGTAAAACATTGCGGCCCCCGCCGCATATGATAAATGCACAAGTGATTAATTTAGAAGCTTTTTTTTCTCTTGGTGTTGTGTATCTTAACAAATGTGGTCCACCAAACACGCACATATATAGCTAGCGTGCTGCTGCTGCTGCCGCCCTCTCTATTCCCTTACCCACAACAGATCAACAGTATCTAAACACACCCTAGCTAGGATATATAGCATCCCTTTTAATTTATTATTATTATTATTATTATTTTGCTAAACAAAATTTAAGAACCACGAATATTTACTGAATTTACGGACGCTATAGCGTTCATTCCAAGGCTTGATCCGCGCGTGACATGTTTTCCTCATCCAATAATATCCAGATTCCAAGAGTGGTAGTCGCCTCGCCATCAACGTGGAGGGTGGAACCTACCTACGTCACACGGCTTGATCAACGACTCAGATTCGGAGATTGGCGTCGCTTTCTTGCCGAATCTGGCAGATCGAGCTATAGATGCGTGAAAGCAAAAGCGTCGTTTTAAATGCAACAGCAGAAGCAGCACGCAAGCTTGATCGGCCAGGCCAGGCCGTCCATGTGAAATATGCAGTAGGAAAGGGCCACCGAGTGATACAGCATACAGAATGATATTGAGAACAATATAATTATAATTACTCGTTTGAATAATTTTCTTTGGAGCATCGCAACGAGAAGTGAAGTGAGACAAAATGGCAAATAAGTTGTTTATATTTCATATATCAATATATTGCAGCTAATTAATTATGCGTAATGGTGCGACATTAATGGTGTTCTTTAATATACTAGAACTAGAAGTAGAAATATTTTTCTGTGAAAACAAGCATATTTTGTCAGTACTTTGAAGTGAGATACAAAGGCTACCTAAGTAATGTAATTAATTACTTTCTCTATATATATAATTTTTCAATCCAAAAAGCATATAAAAAAAAGTTTATGTTTAATCTAACTATTTAATGGACCAAACTTCTAAACGTGATTTGAATGTGCACACGACTATCTAAATCTCTTTAGACTTTCAAAAAAAGTAAAAAATTGATTTGAGTTACAAAATTCAAGATTTTCTAGAATAGTACTCAACTTGATGAATTTTTAAATATTATCTATCGTATCATCTTACCTTAGAATGTGTTCCTAAATATTTCATTCAACTCACTAGCAAGTCACAACTCATCAACACATTAAACTTTTTTAACTTAAATTCAAGCCCATAGTTGAAGTTGAGAACATGTGAGATTTTGGAAATCTTTTCAAGTCCCTTTTACAATGTCAAAAAATTAACTCTAATCCAATAATTAATGTGAAACTAACATATATTATATATATATATATAGCGCAAAATATTGAAATCTTATAGCTAAGTTTGCTCCAAACCACTCAAAATTAAATCTCAAACTGTTTTTGCTAGCAACATCGATCTCAATAACCTAAGATGGTATGAATATATATATATATATATATGTTACACTAGTGAATTCTCAAAATTAATCCTAATTAACCCAATAGGATATTGCCAATTTTCTTTAAATTAAAAGAAGGCAACAAGGCCAAAAATGGAGGTCGGAAACCATGGCCCCCATCGTGGAAAGAATGGCCTTGTTTTCATTTTGACTCGAAGGTGTAAAAGATTTGATCACTTGTGAATCCAGGACGACATCCTCTCTGCTAGTTTAAATTGCAATATTATGTATCCTCCAAACAATATTATATATATATATATATAAGAGTCAACAAACATCGTTGCTATATTCTCCACCAAAAAGCTAACCCGCCCGCCATTTGTTCTTAGTATATGGCATGCTATATGTAGATGTAATAATAAGATTGTAGCTTAATTTAGGTCTGAGATTTTCCTAGATGTTGGTCGGGCAACACCAAGCACATGTTTTTTTTTTTTTTGGAGTTGTTGATTTGGAATGTCTATATTCAACTAGTTGAGAGCCGGCCAACAGCTCAGATTCTATTAAGGGGCTATTTGTTAAAATGAGCAAGATAAGGTGATATCAAAAGATAAGATTGAGATGCTTTCCGGATCAAGATATGAAATGATCAAGAAAAAAGCCGAGAAGCATTCTAAGATTTCTATCAGACTGTTTGTTAAATTTTTTAGAATCCACTGATAATTGTATTTTTCTTTCCATATGTTTGTTAATACATATGATAAACACCAAGATACGGGTTTTTTTACCAAAATATCCATATTATCAAATTTATGATTAAAATAGTATTTTATGATTAATATGAATTGTCAAAAAAATTAAGATTAAAATTAAAAATAATATTTTATTTTTTAAATTCATGTCTAAAAATAAATTTAAAAGAGTTAAATAAAATATATATAGAGAGAGAAATTTAAATTTTAAAAATCAATGAAATGAATAATGTCATTTAAATTTTAAAAATTGTCAAAATATATAATAATTTAAAAATATATTAAAAAATATTAATTATAAGAGTTAAATAAATAAGGTTTTTTAATAAATTTAAATCTTTAAAATGCACTAAATGACATTAATTATCTTACGAGGGGTAGATAAGTAATTCAGCCTTATCTTGAAAGAGCAAGATAAATTTATCTGAGGGGGGAGGTCGGATAAATTTATCTTGAAAGGGGGAGATAAGAGGTCACGTGAGGCCTTTTCCGGAAATAGTCAGATAAGGTTAACAAACACGTTGAAAATACCAAACATCCGGAATGCTTTCCATATCTAACATTTTCTCCCTCTTATCTTGATTAACAAACACCCCCTAAGTGTTATTATTATTATTTTTTTTGGTGAGAAACTTTAATGTAAAGAAATACTTAAAATATAGTGACAAAATATATTTTGAGTGTTCTTAAAACTTTGAGTTTTTATTAGTTTTTTTTTTTTTTTAGTGAAATTTAAAAAATAATAATGAATATGGTAACTGAATAAAACAAATATTATATGTTACGAAATGGTATCATAAAATATAAAGGGTAAATAGCTTACACGCCCCTCGTGTCATGATATCTTTTGTCCCAACAATTCCTATGATTTATTTTTACTTTTAGAGGTCCCTGTGATTTTTATTTTTTACTTAGACATTTCCAATCAAAGAAGCAACTAATTTAAATTGAGCTATTTTTTGTACAAAAATGTGATTAGATGGATATGAAAAGATATATTTATATATATACATATTTATTTTGAAATATGGAGCTAGCTATTTTTAATAAAACATATGTAATTTTTTCTATAAATTAATTAGCAATATCTTTAAAGTATTGTTACCATCATTGGATGTTATTATTGCTAAATTCATCAGTGGATATATGTTATTGAATCATATATATTGCCCTATACAAATAGAATCTATATGTATATGTCTACATAAATTTTCCCTTAATTTGTATGAATTATGCAACTTTTAAGTGGTGGATAATATTTTTGACTGGAATTGCAGAAATGAATTCTGCTAGTGGGGTGACTTAAATTAGCTGAATTCTCCACATTATTAATATTATTCATTCTAAGAGCAAACTTTAACACATGATCATATGCTGTCACCAACGCCGATATGGAGATATATTCTGGACTTCTTAACTCATATTTTTGGATATTATAACAGACAATATCATTTCTTCCTGATATTTAATTTCATGCCACAAATATTTTAAGGTAAATTATTAAAAAAAAACACAACTTTAATTCACATTGTTTTTAATTTTAAACCTAACTTTTAATTTTATTATTTGTGATATTCAATCTTACACTTAGTTCCAATCATAGCCCATTACTAACTCTATTAATTTTTATGATCAAGTGCTGACGTCGCAAATATTCATCTATATGATTGCCACATCAGCCCCCTATCTCTTTTCCTATTGGAAAATGTTGTGAAAAATCTCTTCAAAATACAAAAAGGTTTAGCGCAATATAATGAATCAAATATAGGTCAAAACAAGAACGTAAAGTAAACAAAACATAAATTCCTTGTTTTAAACCGTTCAAGGCTCAGATCTGAAAGACCAGTTATCACTCTTGGTAACACCAACGAATATGAACCACGAGCCACAAACGAAACTCTCAAATCGTAAGTCCAGAAAAGGCCCAACACCTCTCGGCCAAACCAGCAAAGTAAAACTCTCTCTCACTCAAACGATTACAGCCACACAAAGTAGGTAGATCAGTCACAAAGACAGTGAGTTCAAAGCACAAAGCAAGGAGAAAGAGTTTACCCCAAAAGAGAACTCAGATCTGAATAGATAGAAAGTTTTCAACGACATCAGAGGGACCGCCTTTCTCACACAAGGAAAGGCGGCTGAATACATGAAAGGAAACTGCATCCACAGAAGGTAAGAGTGCCTTCATCGCTATCGGATGAACAAGGACTGAAGCGATGAAGCAATCGGCCAAGATAGGAAACACGAGAGAAAGGGAGAGAGATAACTAGGGTTCAGCCAAAAAAGAATAGAGACGCCAAAAGAAGAGTCAAAAGGCTCTTTTATATGAGGGCTAAAAGTGGGCTAAGGATGAGTGGACTTCACCTCCATTTGAGCAAATAGGTTGAGGCCCATTTCTCCTCTAAAATGGGGAGTGAGTTTGTGGTCCGACTTCTAAAATAGTTACCAAAAGAAAATAATTACGGTCTTAGATCCTTCAATCCCGGGCCGAACCCTATGATGACCCACCTGAAAAATCGCCATTACCTTTGTCTTATTAGGGAACAAAAAACAACAAAAAAGGTTGGCATGATTGAACACATTGGTTCGACTAATTATTCCTCTTCTTCTTCTAGTCTTTTAGTTTGTCTTCTTCTCCCCTCCACACATGAAAAAATTGGCAACCATGATCAAAGTGAAAGGTTCGGCCCTAGCTACCTCTTCGTCTTCTTCTTCCAAAAATTCTTCATCTTCATCTTCCTTAATTTTCTCTCTCGTACCCATCAAGAAAGATAGCTCGTAACTAAAATCACCATTGGTTTGGCCGTTCCTTCTTTTCATATATTTTGTGGTGTAAAGCTTGAATGTGGGCGGTGGAAATTGGACTTCGAGTGAAATGGAAACCCTATCAAGATGGGGATTTGATTGTTTTTTATTTGAATATTAAGGAATTTATGGTTATCAAGGTGATTGGAATTGAAAAACACAAAGAGAGAGCCATGGTTGAATTTGCCAACTTAGCCATATAGACCATAGTTGTCGTTTTCTTGATGAGTGCTAGGGAGAATTAAAGTAGAATTGGAAGAAGAAGAAAAAATAAAAAAAAGTTACCACGGACGAACTAGTGGCTTTTGCCCTAGCTAAAGTTTCTTGCAAAGATAGACAGAGGGGGTTGGGGGTTAATGTGATAGTCATATAAATAAATATTTATCACGTCAATTTTTCATATTAATAGTTAATAATTAAAATTAAAATAAGCGTAAAGTTGAATATTATAATTAATAAAAATGACTAATAAGAATTAAGTCTAAAATTAAAAAGAGTGTAAAACTGAATCCCATTTTAGTAATTTATTCAATATATGATGATATAAAAAATAATAATAATATTTTTATAAATATAATCAACCATAACCAATTCCTCTGTTCTCCTAAACACAAGTAAAAGAGGAGTGCAATTTTGTGTACCTCCTCTTAATAGGATAACGTGATTCTAGTCAATTTTAGAAATAAAAAAATATTTTTTTGGGGGGGTTCTTTCTTCTTAAAAACTCATCTTGTTACTCCCATCTCTCTCATTTTTTTTATTTTCATTGTCTTCCTTCCATCACCTCCTCTTTTGTCGTCGTCTCGTCTCTTGTTATTATATTTTTTTCGTCTTTCATTGCTTTGGATCTTACTTCCTTATCGCGTGGGCAATGAAATGAGATTTGTTGGGAAAGAAGAGAGAAGAGGGGAGAGAAAAAAAAATAAAAAATAAAAAAAGAGAGAATGAGCTCGAGTATTTAAAATTAACAATGCAAAATTGACCAAAATCACATTACACTCGTTAAAAGAGGTGCACAAAAGGGAGTCGTCACATTCTATATAAAAATCATTATTTAATGGGAGTTGACGGGATGAGGTTTACTTTATCTTTGATTTTTTAAATTTTTTTTAAGACCTTGCTATTTGGATAGAATCTATCCGGATAGAATTTTCCTTTTTTTGTCATTTTAATTATTGATGTTAGGATAATTATGCCATTAATATTTTATTTACCAACAATACCCTCTCTATTCACAATTCAAAATTTCATTCTCTCTCTTCCTTGTTAAATTTAAATTTTAGTCTCTCACCTCATTTAATGAATTTTTAGAATTCCAAGAGTCACAATGGCTTTAAATACGGATTATTCTACTTTGCTCGAATTAATTGACGCATGAAATCACTAAAGACATCAAATAAGCCCCAATTTCTGACGGATTGCATAAATTGGCGGACTACATCTAAATGCAATCCGCCAAATGTAGTGTTGGCGGACTGCATCTAATATGCAGCCCGCCAGCGGACAGCATACCCCTGATTTAATGAATTCTTGGAATCACAAGAGTCACGATGGCTTTCTCCAAGAAGCTATTATGTGCTTCATTCTCTCTCACTTTATTTACTGAATTTTAAGAATATCAATATTAACAATGGCCTTCCCCAAAAAGCTATTATGTGCTTCTTCTTCTTCGTCCAAGTCCAACCTATATTTCTTCTCTATCCTATGCTTCTTCTTCATCCAACCTCTATCTCCATATCTTCCTCTCTATCTCCTTATTTTTTTAGAGAATTATGGAAATAAAAAACAAGGAGAAATAGAGACTCTATGTTGTGTTTAAAGGTATGATACCTGGAATTTATTCAATCTAGGAAGAATGTGCACCACATGTGCTTGGTTTTAGGGGCAGCTTATACAAGTCTTTCAAAAGTGAGGAAGAGGCTATTGAAGCGCACCAGGCTTTCTTTGAAGGAAGGTTGAATGAAGAAACACTTTCCAACGACATTGGTGTTGATTTTGTCCATTCTATGTCTGGGAATTGCAAATGGAAGAAAGAAAAAAGAAAGAGGTTCTATGTTGTTTTCAAAGGAAATCGACCTGGGGTATAATTCCATTGGGATGGAATGTGCACCATATGTGATTGGTTTTAGTGGAA